>NW_021318719.1:596899-612049 GCF_001605985.2 Dendrobium catenatum
CCCCAGTGTTGGCAGAGAATCGTCCGTCCTTTCACACTATCCCCAGTGTTGGCAGTGAACCATCATCCTTTTACACTCTCCTAGTGTGGGCAGAGAACCCTTCGGCTGTTCACACTCTCCAAGTATAGGCAGAGAACCCTTCAGCTGTTCACACTATCCAAGTGTAGGCAGACAACCCTTCGGCTGTTCACACTCTCCAAGTGTCGGCAGAGAACCAGATCTTTTTTACAGATCTTCTCACAAGAATTTAGAAGGAAGAAGGAAAAGAGTGAAGTAATCCCAATTCACAAGTAGAGATTCTTACCTTTGAAATCCAAGTAAAGCCATCTCGCTACAGTGGTAGGAATCCTCCCTTGAATGCTCTCTTCCACTCTCTCCTTGGCTATTCACTCAAGAGGCATGAAGATCAAATGACAAAAAGATTGGGTGGCAGTCTAATTTGGACTATTTATACAAAAGACAAGAAAAACTGCCCAAAAACTGCAAGTATTCAATTCTGTATGCAGTGGATCGTCCCGTACGATCGTGGATCGTTCTGGACGATTTTACTTAAACGACTTGAAACAGCCTTATTTGTATATGTGTATGAAATGACTTCATACAGCTGATCGTCCCGTACGAACTAGGTTCGTCCGGTACGAACGGTTAAAACTAGGTCGGTTCTAGAAACTGCTGAAAACCGTTCTAAGTCGGTTAATCGTTTGGACTAAAATATATTCATCTGGATGAAATTTTTATAGAGGACAGATTGTCCTGGATGATTATTTATTTCGTCTGGATGAAAATTTTCCAGAGGACCAATCGCCATTGACGATTATTTAATTTCGTCTGGGCAAAAATTTTCCAGAGACCAGATCATCCTGGACGATTATTAATTTCGTCTGGACGAAAATTTTCTAGATGACCAATCGCCATTGACGATAATTTAATTTCGTCTGGAAAAAAATTTTACAGAGAACCAATCGTCCTGGACTTCAAAAATTTTACAATCACTCCCTTTCAATTTGATTTCTAAGAAAAGTGCAAGCTTCAAATTTTACAAAGTATCTCATGCTGAATTTAATTTGAAGTCTTCGTAGTCTGGAGTTTGTTTTTCCTGAAATATTAGTACACACAAGAGCAAATACAGTTCTTCTAAAAATTGTTAGGAGAGAACTACACATTTGAACAATAATGTTTGGAATCATCAAAACTACATAAGTTACAAAAATGTAAAGCATGCAAATAGCAACTATCTTAACACATCCTAGATGATCAAGATCATCCGGGATGATTAGAACAAAAATTAAATCTTTAAACCTTGCCTAAATTAGCATTGGCGGTTGATTTCCAAGATCATAAAGGATTATCCTGGATGATCCGAAATCATCTAGTATGTTTATTTCAAAACTTGATCTTCTTGATTTGACTAGATCTCACTCCCTTGAGTGTGTGTGTGCATGGTCACCAAGCAAGCATACACCCTTACAAGACTTGACTCAAGAAATCAAAATTACATCAATGAATATTACAGACCCATTACAACATAACATTATTCAACCCATTCTTGAGCTCTAATTCTTTTTTTGATGTTGCATGGTATTCCTAAAATGTTAGTATACACAAAAAATAAATATATATTGCAAATACAAGTAGATAACAAAAAGTGAGCCATAATATTTATTATCATAAAAAACATAAACTCATAAGCTCGAGTTACAACAAAGGATTGCATCTTGTCATCAATGTTGCCCATTAACAACTATACAACTTGCTCTTCTTCAAGTTGTTGCTCACATTTCATGCTTAGGTTATGCTAGCAAGTTATGTATTTTGACACTGATTCTTCCATTTTTCTTTTATCTACAGTAAGGTCAACAATCGTTATCTTCCCTATTGCACTGGAAAATCTTTTCACAAACTTAGTTTCCACATATGTGAAGGTTTTCATAGAATAATTTGATATTTTAGTGTACCATTCGAAAGAAATTTCTGTTACACTTCTGATGAATTATCAGAAGAGTAGGGCGTCATTTCCTCCTATGTTCCCACAGGTGGCTTTAAACTATGCCAAGTGCTTCTTGGGGTTGTTATTATCATTGAAAGTGTTGAACTTTGGGACCTAATACCCTTTCGGGTATGGTACTTGGTCATATTCAACAAGATACATATGACCTTTACCCACCAACCTCTCTGCTTGATCAACGACTATAATTGCTCTAATCTTTTCTATGATTATTCCTTCCAACTATGTAGCAGTTATAGGTTCGAAAGTACTTGCAACATGTTGTGGAGTGGGCTGGCAGACGATGTTATGAATCTCATGACCACCTTCAGAAATGCCCCGTACTCTAGAGACTTGAGGCATTTGAAAGTTTGGAGGATCCGGAGGAGGATTGGTCATAGGGCCAACATAGCATTTCTCTACATCATCTACATCATTATCATCATTTGGGTCATCATCTCAGTCATCTTCTCATTTAACTGAGAGATTTCCCTATCCTTTACTCATATTTGTCGTCTCATCTGTCATTGCATTTTAGTGAGTGTGATGTCTTCGGCATCAAAAAGATTCTCTACTTCCTCTTCTCCTTGGGAATTGCCACCTCTGCCAGTGGTGGACCCATCTCTTCGGTAGCATCGATATACTTGCCTGGGTGACGGTTGCCAATAACCGACATCCTTATCATCATCATAATCAGCACCATCCTCGATGTCTATATGTGTCACCATATAAATAACTTCCATATCTAAGGTGTTATTTGTTTCTTCCAATCCTTATTCTAGGATTTTTTCTATATATTATTCGATATTTTCTTCCCCTTTGAGATATTCTTCACCTTTTCTATTTTGATCTTCTATAATTTCTTCTAGCACTTGAATCTCCAAGAAGTGATGCCACTAGATCTCCGGTTCTTGGTTAGGCAAGAAGATTTCTTTGACTAGTGGACTATGGTAAAAGTTAGTCCCTCACTTTGGAGGGGATAAAGAGCGACGAGATCCCCTGGAGCATTTTCCAAGATTCGACCATTCAGAGGGGTGTCATTGTGGGTCCTTTTTGAGACCCATTTCTGACATTCTTTATAGATGGTGGCGAATCTTCGGGAAGCTACACTGGATGTCATGCCCAACTTAATGCCTCTTTGTCTTCTATCTTCTCTTTCTTCTTTATAAGGCTTTGGACTCCAAATCTTCTTTCCTTTATGTCGGGACCTTTCGGCGATGAATCCCTAAGCATTCAGTTTAGGTGTCACACCCCGATGTTCATCGTACGGGATATACTTTCTTTCCTTTCTTTTTTGCTGTAACAGATATGAGCTCCCTTGGAGGAGCTCTTCTGGTCTTAACCACCAATGGCCACTGGTAACTTTTCTTCAGCCCTTTCTCTTTCACTATATTAAAAACTCAGTATGCTCGAGCTGAAAGAGTCTCAGGCTCTTTCTTCCTTGGAGGAATTGGGGCTTCAAGCTGTTGATCCAAAAAAGATTGCTTTAGCTCTCCAGTAGAGCTATTTCTCTTTGCCCACTTCAAGTTTGCGAACCTGTTCTGGGTTAGAATGGTAGCTTCAGACTCTTGGGCAGGTAAGTTTGAGGGATAGACAGACACCAATTGCTACTGAGCTCAGAATTTAGCATGCATCTTCCTTCCCAGCCTCCTTATAGGACTTCCAGATGAGGAGGCTTCAACATTATACTTTCTAGGTGAAAATAACCCGGTTGAAAGAGTAGCGATGTTGGTAGTCACCATAGAGACTCTTCCACCATTCATAATCCTCCTGGTGGTCAGGGTCTCAGGATGTGATAGCCTCTCAAATACATAAACCCTCTTTTGACAATTTTCAACAATAGGTCGTTGTGCCGGCAGATGCACATTATGGGTAGGAGCTTCGACAGATCTTGTAATAATTATAAGGAGGTCAATGCTACCGAACTGGATGGTAGCCCTAGTATTTTTGATGTTAATCACGACATTTGCTAGTTGAATCCTGGCTCCTCATCCCAACTAGATGGTTATTGGGGTATTATGTAGATCTATATGCATAAATGAAAGGCAAGGATTAGTAATCAGAATCTAATATATCACTCTGTACTTTTAAAATGCTGAGACTTGCACAAAACATAAAAACAAAAATGGACAAAAATAATTAGCATAAGTAAGCAATAAAAATAAATTTAAAAACTTTGCTTAATGCCAAATGAATTTGATAAATTATCATTTTAGAATATTCAAGACTTTGATCCATTAAACGATCATTTTGAAAGACTCAAAATTTTTTGTATGAGTTAATATGGTTGCTATTATAGGACTAAGATGACTAGTCAAAGATGAAAAGAGAAACTAATCCCCAGCGGAGTCGCTAAAAATCTGTGGGTTCCAAAAATTTGTCCCCGACCTCTGCCTGCGTTGATTGCTTTTTTTTATTAGGAGGAGTTTTAACGAAAAAAGTTCTGGGGTAAATTTTGAGAGGAAGATGGGTTTGTAGATAAGATACTAACCAGAGATTTCACCCTCATTTTGCAAGGACTTTATGATCTGAGTTTTGGTTTCCTATAGGCGCAGGCCCCCTATTGTTAATTACACCTCTCGATCATGAGAGAGAACTTTTGATTAAGGCTAGTCATCAATCAGATACATAATAAATACATGGTATCTGGCATATAGTAGCACTAATGGGAAATCATAATTTGGAAATTTGAAGATTTTAGAGTTTTGGTAAGCATTTGGGTGGACTTTAGGATTTTGGAGTTTTGGTAAGCATTTGGGTGGAATTTTAAAGTATTTTTGAACCCTCCGGTTGAGATAAACATTCAAGATGACCATCATTGGGGTGCCTTTGAAGTCTCTTTCACTTTATTGATTGAATCTTATCAACTCTGTCGAGTTATCGATAGAGGATCAGATTTCGTAGGATTCATGCCTTTGTTTGTAAATGTTCTTTTTTAAAGACCTTGAAAACCTAATATGAATGTATAGAATAAATATTCCAGTCAACTTTATGACTGCATATTTATCCAACGATTTGAACCCTATCTACTCATATTTACCAACTTAGGAGGATTGGGTTTTGTAGGATTTATGCCTTTATTAGTGAATTATCTTGATTATTTTCCTTAAAGGCCTAATATGAATGTATTAAATAAATATACCAGTCACCATAATCGTATATTCAAATGATGATTCGAACCCTGTCGACTCTTATTGATCCGTATAGAAGGATCGGATTCAAACTTGAATTCACTTATTGACCCATGCAGCATTCCTAGATGTCACATGTGTTCACAGAGCTTGCTCGTCGAAGCCCATGTGAGTTTTTGGGGGCATTTTATAATTATATCCTATCGAATCATTTTTATCTGCTTAAGAGGATCGAGTTCAAATTTAATAACCCACGTAGCATTCTTAGACGTCACATGTGTACCAATAACATGCTCGTTGAGGCCCATGTAGGTATTTTGATTGCATTTACCCCTTTTGTACCTATGTGTATACATATTACAATGCATGTGCAAGGTTATTTTGAAATATTTATAAACACCTTCTATCTGCTTACAAGAATATTACATATTCGGTGGCGTGGTGTAGCAGCTATTGAATTGAGTTATTTGATGCCCTATATAGGTAGACTGTCATGCCTACTTGTTGCTTTTTACAAGTAGATTTTAGTGCACCAATGAATCTCATGCTTTGCATTTGTAGATACTCATAGATAGTTTGTTGTATACATGATGAGTTTCCCACTCTAACTCATAAACACTTGCACTTGATATAGCCACTTTGTATCTTGCTCGTGGATAATAGATTGGGTGTACTGCGAGTCTTCTACAGTGGCTCGTGGATACTTGCATTTATTGCATATCCTCTTATATTTGATTGTAAGAAATCAATGTATTTACTCAACATTGAATAATGAATGATCTTAAAGGTGCCATAGTGTTCATTTCCTTCTACTTCCATAGCTTATGAACACTTATGTTCATTATATACTTACTTCCCATGTTAGTAGGTAATTTAATGCACCTCTTAAGTGTCTTTGATAGCGTCTATAAGAATTTGTATTTGTTGTAGTCCTGTGACATTTCTGCTATCACAACTTGCGAGTAGATCAATATGCTTATTTGCCAATCGTCATTGATTGATTTGCTTACGAATGTTTGCTTCAAACATATGTGATTGTTGATAAATCATCATATTCCCTGCATATTTCTTGTATGCATTATGACCCTTCATTCTAACTTTTGAGTAGAATATAATGCACATTGTGGGCTTTTCATCGTCATTTGCAGTATGGCTTTCCTGTATTTATGGGAAACTGGTATATACATTTACATTTTTATCAACGAATTGGTTCATTTACTTGTATACTGATCTCTAGTGTTGGTTGGTATTAGCAACTTGATTAACATGAAAGGTTCTCAACATTTTATCAGAAGCTTCAAACTTTTGATTGTAGGATTGCTTTGAATGCTACATATTAAATATCATCATTTGTAGGTGATATATTTATTAAAGCCCATTGCCCTTTAGCAACGATCAAATTATATATCTCTTTTGATTTTCATTGCTCGCAGAGTTTGAATGTTGGTGAGTTTTGTTTACTACAAGTCTCCCTGTTATTTTCTTATAGGTAGTGTGTCACATTTGTATGTAGATTTGGACCACCAGATAGGCTGCATTCATTGCTAATCTCTTTGTGCATGTTGGTTAGCAAACTCTTGTGTTCACATAAGTAGTTTTCTTCACTAGTTGCAAATGACATGCCAAATATGAGATGAATCTCTTGTAGTGCCCCATACACATTTGTATTTGTTGTACCTCATTTGATTCTTATTATGTTCAAGTGTTGAATGCAAGGTATCGTTATATCCGTTGTAAGATCTTTTTGCTTGTAGTGGATTAATGTATTGTTCTTGCATGTCTACTTGCATTAACTATGAGAGGGCCACACTTTAGTGCTTGAAGCGCCCTCCACCATAAATCCCTTAATGCATCTTCATGAACTCCCAACATATGCTTATAGGTGGATTACTACTATTGGTTCTGTTGCTTTGATTGATGTAATCATTATGAGTTGTAGTATTGAAGATCTTTATTCAGTTCAACATCATTTGCTCAAACTTGTTTTTGAATTTGAGTTTACATTCAAAATATGGTTCACTGAGGCTCAAGTTTGAGTTCAATGTAAATTCAAATTAAAACTTTACTTGAGTCTAAATATTTCAAATCATGTTAAAATTAAACTTGATTAATATCCAAATTAATCTCAAGTTAATGTTCAAGTTTGAGCCAAAGTCTTCTTAATGGTCCAAATCAACTTTGAGTCAATGTTCATTTTATTCAAGTTCCAGCTCAACTTGATGTTGCTCAAACCAAATTCAATGTTCATAAGCTCTTGCTTTGAGTTCAAATATAGTTCAGGTTCTTGATGTACCTCTTCCATTCATTTGAGTCCCCTTTTATCCAACTCAAATATTTGCTTGAGTTCAAATTATCTAAGTTCAAGTTCTTATTTAATCCAATTTGAGTTTAAGTTCTTTTAGGTCCAAAGCATGTCTTCACTTGTTCAAAATTTGTTCAAGTCTTTGTCTTATTTCAGACAAAATTTTGGCAGCCTCTCGGTGTCTCCCCCATTCAGGAAAAAAACCAAGAGGCTGCCTACCCGCCACGTCAAGAAAGACATGCACGCTTGGTGTTCGTGAGACACCACAGCGGTTATTTTTTTTGTTTATCAACCAATATGCCAAAAAAGGCATGCATGGGTTTTTAAAAGCATTTTACATAAAAAAATAATTATTTATTGCCCTGTTTGCTAAGAAAAGTGCACACAGGGATTGCCCACCTAGCTGTAGGCTTCGCATCGAGTTTCCTCCTTCCACACTAAGAAAAGTGTGCATAGGGGGTCCCTCGGTGCGCTGCAAATGCCAAAAATAGGACTTTTGGAGGGGATACCCTCCTCACCACAAGAAACGAAGCGAGCTTCCTCCCATCATACTAAGAAAAGTGTGCATGGGTGGTTATTCACCCTGTCGCAAGTGCTGAGGGAGGGTTCTACCATGTTTAGGAGGTTATACCTTTGTGGTCGGTGAGGTAGTGGCAATAAAAAAACAAAACTCTTTTCACAAAAATTCAAAGCTAAATCCATCTGGAGCAGATGAGGAATTAGAGGAGCCAGAGAAAACAACCTCCCTAACTTCCTTAAAAGAACAACACTAAATACTTTTATATCAGTCCACTCCCCTTTAATCTTAAATGTGGTAGATTTTATGAGGTCCCCTCATAGGTTCATGTTCAAAATTTATTAGGTTCACCTTCTTGAGTTTTGGGACCTTCTCATCACTATTTTTGCCTAACTATAGGAATCTGATTGCCTCTTTTTATTGAAAACTTAAAACCATAAAATGTTTGGCTTAAACTAAGAAATGGTGCTCCTCTAACATGATTTGGAACCTCACAGCTAAGCAAGAAAATTATCAATTGCAAATTGACTTGGAACCTCTTAATGAAGATCTCTATTCTCATATGAAAAGTATCAACTCAAAACTTATTCAGTATGCTGCCATCTTCTCCTCTTGGACTATTCAAAGATCCACACTCAAGTGGCTGACCAGTGGAGAAGAGGATTTAAAATTTCTCTACTCAAGTATTTGTAGGAGTAATTCTAGTAATAAAAGTAGTTTGTCTGCTTCTCTGCTTGGATACCCCCTAGTGCATCAAGATAATATGCGATTTGTAATCTCTTACTTCGAGAAGCTTTTTAACTCTCTACACTGAAGTCAAAAAGACCTCAGCCAAATTCCTTCTTGTAGCATTATTCCTATATACATGATTGATGTATTATTATTGCCAAATGAGAATTGGGGAAAGATGTGAGAGACTTCTAAAAGTTTGAAAAGTATGTTAAGCCTAAGTGAAATATTATAGGCACAATAATATCAAAGAAATAATATCACTTAATGCAGAATCAAATAAACTGTTTTGAATTAGAAAGCTACGATAACAATGATGTAAATTTAATCAACATTAAACAAAATAGCTATCACAAATTTTAACCCAACATTAGTAACATTAAAAAAAATATAGAAAAGTATAATATGAAAAATAAAAAATTAGAACAAACACACTAGAGATTTATAGTATTTTGATTAACCTTTAAATACGTCCACTCCTCGGAGTCCACTCCGGGTATTACACTATCAGTATGGTGTCTCGCCTTTAGCCCCCAAAGCTAGAAAGAGAAGCCCTTACAAAATTTCTTTGACCAAATTGGTGCAACTGAGGACCGTAATCCTTTTCACCTTCATGGTGAGGCAAAGAACCTTGAATCTTTTTTAACCCTTCTGATGATGACAGAGAAAGTATAATCCCTTTTAACCCTCCTCGTGAAGACATATAATCTAAGAATCACTATCACCTTCCTCGATGTGGCGGAGTAGCCGAGGCCTTTGTCACTAAAGAGATCTTCTCCCTAATGCTTCCCTCAAGACAAACCTTGCTACATGGAGGGACAGGTGCAACTTTACCGGAGCAATTATGTAAAATCCCCTCTCACACTCCCTTGAAACACACAAGGATTTACTCCCTCTCTCAAAAACTCCACCCTTTCTCTTCCAAGCTCAAGGCTCTTTCTCTAAGCTTTATTCAGAAGAAAATAACATAATGAATGACAAAAGACTCTTACAAAGTCTTATGAGAAATCTTGAAAGTTCGTTAGGGATGTTAAACCCTTATGAACTTAGTCCCAAGCTAACCAAGAGGGGGGGGGGGGGAATTGGTATTTTAAAAAATTTCTTTTCACAAAGAGTAAAAACACATAAACCAAAATCACACCACAAAAATAAATGCGGAAATAAAAGTGCGGAAGCAAGAAAACAAGAACACAGGAATTTATAGTGGTTCAGTCAACTCGACCTACGTCCACTCCTTGGAAGCACCCTCCAAGTATTGCACTACAAAACGTGACTCTCGTTTAGCCCCCACGGCTAGGCGGAGAAGCCCTCACAAGAACCTCCTTTTTGCCACCCCGGCAAGGCAGAGAACCTATCTCCTTTTGCTTCCTCCTAAAGCTGGCAGAGAACCACAACCAAAAGCTAACTCCTTACCTCTACCGACCCTTCCACGGACGAGAAACTCTAGACAAAGAACAAGCAGAGCGATCCTTGAAGCAAACCTTGTGAATCCCCTCACAAGCTCCACCTCACAAGATCCTCTCTCTCCCTTTCTCTCTTTCTCTCCTCAAGGCCTTTTCAGGTCAAGGAAGAAGCCAAAGGTCTTGCAAAACGTTGAACAAGAGTTTTTAAATAGAAGAGCTTCAAAGGAGCTCATTAATTGCAAGTTGCCGACATTATCGTCCAGGCCGATATGTACATCGGCCTGGCCGATCAGTACAAAACTCAAAAGATCGGCCAGAGTTTTGCCCTGGATGCAAAACTGGGTGATTGAAAAATGGATTGATCTTCCAGGCCGATCTCATGATCGTCCTGGCCGATCAATTCAAATCATGGGAAAATTATCCTGAGAATCGCCCTGGATACGAGCTGGCTGATATTTATCATCCTGAAGTAACTTAAGGTTTTTGACTGGATCGTCCTGGCCGATCTTGTGATCTTCCAGGAAGATATTATCGTATCAATCATTCTTAATTACTCTCTTTATTTTCCGATCAATTAAGGCATATTTGAGAATTTCATCCAGGCCGATCAATGATCATCCTGGCTGATAATTTAAAAATACAGTATACCTTAATTGTCTATGGTGGCAATTTCTTTCTGTTTTGAGCTTATCTTCCTGGCCGATACACGTATCGTCCAGGCCGATATGTTAATGATGGCTACCTTAATCAAGTATCCTTATTTATACTTTCTATTTTTTAAGCCTGATCGTCCAGGACGATGTGAATATCGTCCTTGCCGATATGAGTAAAAATAGAAATTCTAAGTCTCTCAAGTGTGTGTGTGTGTGTCGGGTTACTTAGCATCAGTCTCTTTGACCATTACAAGAAGACTCAAGAAGTGAAAAATAAAAGTATAGACTGACTTGACCCTAATCCTATTTAATCCTGAACTGGCTTCGTCTGTTCGTCCGATCATCGATTCCTGAAAAGTTAGAAGCAACAAGCAGTCCAAGAAAAATAGTGTTTGTCAATCATCAAAACAAAAGTCATGAAAATAGATTTGCAACAATCTCCCCCTTTTTGATGATGGAAAACAAAAGTAGGAAAAACTCAAAAAAAAAGTTCACTAGAAATTCAAAGTTACAAGCACATCCCCTTTTTCCTACCACATCCTACTCCCCCTTTTGTCATCACAAAAAGAGGGTCCAGACACACAAAAGAAAAAGAGAAAATAGAAACTAAAACAGACTAAAAACATAAACTACAGAAAACAGGAAACAAACAGCAGAAAAACACAGACTAGAAAAATGAAGGACCCTGATCATCAGATGGAGGTGGTGGAGGTGGCTGCTGAAAGTAGCTGGTAAGCGTGGTAAATTGACCATTGAACTAGGCGCTGTCCTGGTCATGCTGCTGGTGGTGGTGAGTAAGGTAACTATCAAATCGGGCTAAATCCTCAGTGCGGTGCTGCTCGTAGCGGGCAATGTCCTCAGAGTGTTGCTTCTCCTGTGCAGCAACGTAAGCGTCAAAGCGGGTCTCCCATCGATCAAACCATTATATCAACTGATCAACCGGTGAGTGCTGGTGTAGAGGAAAAGGGTCAGGAATGGGAGCGGGAGCCTCCTCCTCTCCAGCCCCCGAGGTTCCTCAGGGTGGAGACGAGTACTGTGAAGGGTACTGAAGGAACTGTTTGAGTAGAAGGGAGTTGGGAGGTTTGGTGGAATAGGATACTAAAGTTGGAATTTTGTTTTAAGGACATAGGCTATGATGTGTACTAAGGCTAGATTGTGTTTTCTCTTATGACCTGGATCGCGGATTGTGGTTAAGTGATCAATGTATTGAAAAATTAGGTCCACAATATTAAATTCTCTATGAGCCATGATGTAAAAAGTAGCGAGGGAAAGTAGATGGGTGATGTGGATTCGGTCCCCAGCTTTTGGAATTATGGAGGTGCGAAGGACATATTGGATTGTCCTAGAATCTTTGACTAAAGAGCTAGTCTCTCTAACATGGAAAGGTGCATTGGTCTGGCAAAGGAAGTGATTCGCCATGGACCAGTCAAGGTCAGGATCAGAAGCTTATCCCCGGTGGTGGATAGCTGTAAAAGATCAACACAATCCTGAAATGTGATTTCTACAGTGCGTCGATTCACATAGGAGGTCAGGGCTGTGAAGGTAGGGTTAATGCGAAGGTTTGCAAAGAATTCTAGAAGAAACTCAGTATTAAAGGGGAAAGCGAGAGACAGAATGAAGCCAAGGGAGGTGTGAGCGAAAAGATCAATTATCGGGTATGAGATGTGGGCAGGATTTATGATTCTGGAGACAGTAATCCCACACTCTTTATAACGATGGTAGGCGGCTTCATCTTCTGCTTTCCTGAAACGAGGGTCAATCCTAGCCCGTTAAGAACTCCCAGAAGTTTGTCGAACACGTTTCCCACCAGCCATAGAGAGGAGTTAGCAAGAAAACACAAGAGGAGAAAGGGTGGAAAGTGAAAAACCACGGCTGGAACGGCTAGAATTTAAAGAAACAGCCATATCGTCCTGGCCGATTGCAGAATCGTCCAGGCCGATATGGCTCAATAATTGCGTACAGGCTGATAGGTCAAAAAGACAGTCCTATCATCTGGGCCGATTAGACACAGGCGATCGTCCCGAGGAGTCAATCCAGACGACCGTTGAAAAAGCAGATAGTCCGGGCCGATTAGGTGTATCGTCCAGGACGATGCACAATAATTGATCATACCGGCCGAAGTTAAAATGTTTTAAATCACTGCCACATGTATCGTCCAGAATGAACAGTGGATCGGCCAGGCCGATTATCCAATAATGGATCGTCCGGGGCCAATTTTAAAGATTCAAACGTGCTGACACGTGGATCGTCCAGGACAATCCTGTGTATCAGCCAGTATGATGCACATAAAATGCATCGGCCAGAAGAATTATTCTATCGGCCAGGACTATCATCATGATTGCAATAGAGTTCGATCAAATCGTCCAAGATGATGAGTTATAGCAAGCACAGAAAAGGTCAGCAGATGGATTTTGAAGAGAATTTGCCCTATCGTCCAGGACGATAAAGGTATCGGGCACAAAGATGTGACTAGAATTTGAAACATAAAGAAGGATGGTGATGATCAAAGCCCTCAAACAAAAAACAAAAGAAAAACAGAAAAAAAACACAGTAATAGAAAGCAAAAATACAAGGAAAATAAAAAAATGAATATTTTTGGATTTTAATTTTTCTAAAATTTTTTTGTTTTAAGGAGGCATCATATGAGAATTTCTCAAAAAGTGAAACTTTTTAGAGTTCCACAAGATCAAGGAGTTTAGCCAATCCTAATTAGACAAAGGTAAATTATCCGATTCTGTTAACCCTAAATCAGACGTTCTTTATGGTATAAAATTTATTTTGAAAAACAACAATGCACAACTCAGAGTAATCCTAATTGGGAAAAAAGGAAGATCCAATCAAACTTGTTTACAAAAAACATCTCATAAATAATAAAACAAAGTACTTTTTCTCAATCATGGAATTTGAAATCAAGCCTTTGAATTCATCAAATAGTCAATGAGTTCTCTAAATTTTAAAAGTTTTTAAAAGAGGGGATAGCTTGCTTTTTAGTGGGCTCATTTTATGCCTCGTGAATCTTTGATTAGCTCTTTGAGCATCTTTTGATTTTTGATACACAATTGTGTATAATAATTTTTTTTTTAATTTGGCGTCATTGGCCTCTTTTCATTTTTAATTTTTGCAAGCTAAAAGCTCTTTTAAAAAAACTTTAAAAGAATCTTAGTTGAGAATATATCCTCCAAATATTTGAGAATAGGAGCTCTCTCTCTAACATAGGGAAGAACAAGTCACAAAAAAAAAATAAAAAACATGTGATAAATGCAATGACAAGATTTTAAATAACTCGAAAGATATGTAAGAGCATTGGATATTATGTATAAGATAGAATAATGTAGCAAGATAGAAATAATTTTAAAAAACCATTGGCTAAAATGAGTTAGACTTTTATTTAGAGAAGAAAAATTATACCACTAAACAAGGTCAGAAGGAGAGAAACTATCCACGGTGTTTCTCCCTTTTAACTAATTTTAAAAAAGCTAAACACAGTCTTCAAAACTCCAAAATCTAAAATCTTGAAAAGATTCAACATATGGAAGGCCAATTTTAAAAAATAACGTGAAAACAAAACACATAAAAATACAAACAAAGCAGAAATAAAACACACTGAAACAAAACATATTTCAAGAATTTATTGAAGCAGCAGGTTTAAGAAATTTATGAGCTGCGAGTCTTCATATATCCAGTTATCCTATGCTCCCATAAGGTCTTTGGTGAGAGCACTCCTGCAAAACTCAACAATAGTCAGATTTAGGAACCCAAACTGGTTTGGGCCCCTTCTTAGAAAAAGTAGAATGCAACGCAGGTATGGTATGCTGTGAATCATGCATCTTAGGTCTCCACACCCAATATGTACTACGGTGAACGGTTCAAGTGTGTGAGATGTGTCCTAGCATGCCACAAGAAAAACATCTAACTCCAGGAAAAGGATTTCTTAAATGATTTGAGTTATAATGCCTCTTGCTAGGTTCTGGCTTAGGATCAAAAGTAAGTGTCATCCGATTTTTCTTACATGTGTCAAAATCATTTTGAATCCTCAAGTTAGTTCTTTTTAATGTATCATTATCAATCCTTAACTTTTTCTCATTCTCTTTAGATTTCTTAAGATCAGATTTAAGTGAGGTGTGAAACTTTTAATGCATTATTTTCATCAATTAACTCCAAATACTTTTTTTTTAAATCATCAATTTCATCAAAAAGAGCCATGTAATTTGAATCAATCGTTGCATGATCTTTGAGAAAAACTTCATGCTCTTTTTGTAAATTCAAAAGTTCTAATTTTAGGCTTGCATGAGTTTTCTTGAGTTTTTTGTATAATGCATGTATTTTCTCACAAATCTCAAACAATTCATCATAGGTTGGTTTACATACCTCTTCCTCATCACTTTGCTCAAGATGATCTTCCCCTATTAAGCATAGGTTTGTACTCTCTTC
>NW_021318719.1:612864-806013 GCF_001605985.2 Dendrobium catenatum
ATGTTAAGCCCTTATGAATTTAGTCCCACCCAAGCTAACCAAGAGGGGGGGTGAATTGGTATTTTAAAAAATTTCTTTTCACAAAGAGTAAAAACACATAAACCAAAATCACACCACAAAAATAAATGCAGAAATAAATGTGCGGAAGCAAGAAAATAAGAACATAGTAATTTATAGTGGTTCGGTCAACTCGACCTACGTCCACTCCTTGGAGGCACCCTCTAACTATTGCACTACAAAACGTGACTCTCCTTTAGCCCCCACGGCTAGGCGGACAAGCCCTCACAAGCACCTCCTTTTTGCCACCCCGGCAAGGCAGAGAATCTGTCTCCTTTTGCTTTCTCCTGAAGCTGGCAGAGAACCACAACCAAAAGCTAACTCCTTACTTCTACCGACCCTTCCACGGATGAGAAACTCTAGACAAAGAACAAGCAGAGCGATCCTTGAAGCAACCCTTGTGAATCCCCTCACAAGCTCCCCCTCACGAGATCCTCTCTCTCTCCCTCTCTCTCTTTCTCTCCTCAAGGCCTTCTCAGGTCAAGGCAGCAGCCAAAGGTCTTGCAAAATGTTGAATAAGAGTTCTTAAATAGAAGAGCTTCAAAGGAGCTCATTAATTGCAAGTTGCCGACATTATCATCCAGGCCGATATGTACATCGGGCTGGCCGATCAGTACAAAACTCAGAAGATCGGCCAGAGTATCGCCCTGGATGTAAAATTGGACAATTGAAAAATGACTTGATCATCCAGGACGATCTCATGATCATCCTGGCCAATCAGTTCAAAT
This sequence comes from Dendrobium catenatum, assembly GCF_001605985.2. Taxonomy (NCBI): domain Eukaryota; kingdom Viridiplantae; phylum Streptophyta; class Magnoliopsida; order Asparagales; family Orchidaceae; genus Dendrobium; species Dendrobium catenatum. The sequence continues at coordinate 613,650 of NW_021318719.1, forward strand.
CATGGGAAAATCGTCCTGAGAATCGCCCTGGATACGAGCTGGCCGATATTTATCGTCCTGAAGTAACTTAAGGTTTTTGACTGGATCGTCCTGGACGATCGTCCAGGACGATATGATCTTATCAATCATCCTTAATTACTCCCTTGATTTTATGATCAATTAAGGCATAATTTGAGAATTTCGTCGAGGCCGATAATTTAAAAATACAGTATACCTTAATTGTCTATGGCGGCAATTTCTTTCTGTTTTGAGCTTATCATCCTGGCTGATACACGTATCGTCCAGGCCGATATGTCAATGACGACTGCCTTAATCAAGTATCCTTATTTAGACTTTCTATTTTTTAAGCCTGATCGTCCAGGACGATGTGAATATCATCCTGGTTGATATGAGTAAAAACAAAAATTCTAAGTCTCTCAAGTGTGTGTGTGTCGGGTTACTTAGCATCAGTCTCTTTGACCATTACAAGAAGACTCAAGAAGTGAAAAACAAAAGTATAGACTGACTCAACCGTAATCCTATGCAATCCTGAACTGGCTTCTTCTGTTCGTTCGATCTTTGATTCCTGAAAAGTTAGAAGCAACAAGCAGTCCAAGAAAAATAGTGTTTGTCAATCATCAAAACAAAAGTCATGAAAATAGATTTGTAACAAATCTTACATAGAGGGCTTCAAGAAACCCTAAAAACTTAACTCTCTCATCTCTGATTGTACAAAATGATCATAGATCATATGATTAATTAGTACAAAATATCCCTACTGATATTGTACAAGTTATAAACTATTGTATGATCAGTTCAAGTACTTGAGATGATCGTCCAATACAATATGATCATCATCTAATACAATTAACATAATGAATTTGGATTATCTTTTCATACAATTAGCGATGATAAAATATCATCCCATGCAAAGATCGGGTCGTATAATATGATTTATCCAATCGTACAATACGATCTTATTGGACCAATTATTTGATCCCTAATTGTAGCATTACTTTATGCTAGATTTAATTACATCATATAATATGATACCTATCATATAGTATGATTATTACATAATTTGTATTTCAAAATATTGCTTAATTATGATTGGCTGCTAGGATCTTAATTTCAACTTATCATCCTATACGATTTACTCAAATAACTTTAATAATATAATTCTCTATTTAATAATAATTTGAGTAGCAGATCGTATAATATGATTAGTTCAAAAAATAACTCTTCTAATTTTTCTCTCTATCTCACTTCCGTGAGTGCGCGCGTGTGTGTGTATGGTCACTAGACTAGCATACACCTTTATAGAACTTGATTAAAGAAATTGAAAAATATATAAATAAATTTTGCAGACTTTTTTAGCATTCAGTATTCTACCCAATCTTGAGTCTCAAAGCTTCATTGAATGGTGTATGATGTACCTAAAAAGTTAGTACACAGAAAAGAAGATATGCACTACAAATACTAGCAGACATAAATATGCAATCAATATTATTTGTTATCATCAAAATCATAAAATTAGGAGTCCGAGTTATAACAACTTTCCATTAACCAAAACTCTACCAAGCTTAAGGTGAATTGGATTATCCACCTATTGATTAAACCATGTAAAGAAGCTACCTGTAGAAGATAAATCCTAAAGATTTGAGTAGAAAACGAAGTTGTTGAAGGGTGAAAGTCTAGATTCAACAATCACATTCCCTTCCACTTTCTTTGAGAAGAAGTAGCAATCAATTGAAGTCTCCTAACCCTACCCAAGGCATATCATCATGAGGATTGTTTGATCTAAGATCTTCCCATAAAACCTCTCTTTCCTCAAAAGAATTTGAGGCATAAATGACGAGAAGAAGTATGGGAGGTTGTGAGGACACTTTTAGCATACTCAATATCATCTATTTAAAGAAGAAAGAATCAGTAAAACTAATCTTGTCCATATTCCTTTTAATCCATATACGGTCAGAATGAGCCAAGTCAAAATTGTTACAGCTTTGTTCATTATCATAAATTTCATGAATAGAATGAGACCGAGGGTCATTGAGGTTATGAAGGTGAATCCTGAGAGACATATCATATCCAAACGATGATTCCTCACAAGATTTTTGTAGCGAAAAACCTTATAAGGTTTGTTAAAAACTCTGATATTCCAAACCAGATTGGATGAAAGAACATTAGGAACTATGGGTTGAGTTGGGTCCCCTCTTAGAACCCTTTCTTCTAGTGCTTTTTTGTAATTGAGCGATGCCCTCTAAAGATATTTGGTTCTTACTGGTCATGTTGGGAATAAGTTTAGAGGTAGTTTTTTTGGTGCTGAGAGGTAGAAGAAGGGAGGGGAAGAAGAGAATTGCTAGAAGGATGCCTTGAGAAGAGATCACCAATAACCTAAGCGGAAAAAACATTGGAATTGGGGGAATTTTATAGCACCAAAACATTTTTAGGTGATAGGATTTTTGGAGGTATGGGGGCTACTAGTGGATTAGCAGATCCTAATGGAAAATGTTCATCAGTTGGGGAATTTAATTTAGGAAGTAAATGATTATCAGTTGGATGTAATGTAGTTGGGATTTATTCTGGGGCTTAGGGAGGAAGAATTTGGTCAGGCATGGAAGAATTTTGTGGCATGTCAGACATTATGGATTTAGAGGGATTTAGTTGGGTAGCACAAAGAAGGAGAAGGATCCCACATTGATTATGGTAGTGAGGTCTTGGTTTATAACTAGAACTTCTTCCACATTGAGGGCGGGTGAGGAGTTTGGGTTCAGATGTGGGAATTTTGGGTAAAGAAGATATAGAGTTGTTTAAGGATGAATAGTTTTGATGGGGCCTTTGCCTCAATTCATACTGAATTTAGAGGTTAAAAAATTTTCCTTGAACCGATATGGGAACAAAATCTAGGTAAGTAGCAGAGAAATCAACCTGAACACAGACACATGCATATGTTAGATAGGATTTAGAGGCAGTAAGGGAATATACGACAAGAGAGGCACCAATTTTTGTAGTAATTTTGGATATTATAATAGGATTCTAATAGTAGGCCCGAAGATTATAGATCTTTAACCAACTTGGGATGGAAGTGAATTCCTTATGTTTGGGAATGAAATAGGGAGACCACTTCTGGAAAATGAAAGGTTTGTCGAGCTCAAACCATGACCCTTTTGATAAGACCATGTCAAGATCTTCTTGGGAAGAGAACTTAAAAAGAAGAACCCATCACTGAGACAGATCATTTTGAGCCCTAGGTGAACTGTGAATGAAGCCTTCGTATAAGAGAGAGAAAGAATTAATCTGTCAGTACAAGAAGAGGTTTTTTTAGTAAGATTCATAAAATTAGTTTCATTAATGTTGTTGTTTAATCAACAATTAATTTTAGTTAGATTACTTAATATATTATTTTGCTTCTTCATTTAATTGTTCATAAATTTCATAACTAAATAAATAAAAATAATATTGTCATAAAAATAATTAATATTAATTACAATAATAGTTATAATAGTAAGGTTATTATTATTAATGGAAATAAAAGTAAAAATAAATAAATAATAGTAATAATAATATTAATTATAATACTAATAATGATGATAATAATAATAATATTATTATTATTTATAGCAATTCTAATAGTGCTTTTAACTTCAATAATTAAAAAAGTAATAATAACTATAATAATTTTATTAATAATAATAGTAATAGTAGGAATTCTTCCAATGATTTAACCACATGGCCAAAGTGCTTTGCAAAATTATACATACCTTTGTGGGACCCGTGGTAAAATAATTGAGGGAAATTGTTAAAAGAAATAAAAACATGAAAATTTACTATGTTGCACTACGTACTATAATATTACAAATAGCATTAGGGTGAGTGAAGCCATTCATATGAACGAGAAGAAGAATTAATTCTTTAGCGTGTTAGTCTAATTTTTTTTTTGTTTTACATTATTCTTTCTTGAATTAAAATTGCATCACTTTATGATTTTTTAAAAAATTCAAAGATAAATGTATGAAAAAAAATCAAGTGCAGTGATGCTGGACTTTTGGAGCGTCATGATATTTAAGGCAAAATTTTGACTAGAAGATAGAATGTAAAGTGCTACAGCGTAGAGGTTCTTAGCGCCGTTCAAGCACCACAGTCCCAAAACTTCACAACACCATAGTGTTGACCAGAGCACCAAATATCTAGAGCACCATGGTGAAGTAGCTAATTCAATTATACTCACAAAATGACATGTCAGTTTGAATTGATTGGCGTAGTGGTAGTTCAATTAAGGAGCACTGCTGTTCTACCACTTTGAATGTCACAGTGTTAGTGAAAATAAATTATATTTTATATAAATAGCATTCCCAAATTATTGAAGGTGGTTGTCCAATTTTATCTATTATACTTAGATCTAGGTAGGGTCTAGTAAGAGTGTGAATGTGTGAGCAAGGAGGGAATGGTCATAGGGAAGGGAGCCTTGTATTAGATTTTGCAAGAGAAATCTAGTTCTACCTTTTCTAAACTCTAGTCTTGCATTTATTTTATCTTCACAATGAAGCTTCTTATGTTTATATTAATTGCAATGTTAGGCCAACTTGTTCTTTGGACTTATGATTTGATAAGAATGCATGTATTATATAGAATTGGTCTAAGTTTTTAACATTTTTTAACTGTTATTTATAGTTCCCCTAAACTTCATTAGTTTGTGTATAGGCCATACACAAAATTAAAACTTAGTATGATCAAGATCGTCAATGTAGGAGTATTAGAATAATTAAGGATACTAAAATGGGATTTTTCACTCATAGGCATATGCTAAATAAGTCATGGGATTGTTAAGGAGATAATATAACTATGATAAAGTTAGGTTGTGTTAAGAATCTAATAAATTCGACAAACAAAAGGAGCCATATATGCTTTAAGTCATAGTACATATTAGGATAGACCTATCTATGTACACATAATTTCTTATGTCATAAGCTTCTTATCAATTGAACATAGAATGTCTTCCTAGTTGATTAGTGGTAGTTTACTTTCGGTAAGCACAAACTTATTAAATTGTGTGATAACATAAATCTAGAAAAAAAAAGGTAGATCTAAATTAATACTAAAATCATTATAATCCTAATAGGAAGGATACTTGACTCACCTTGATATTACCTAAAATGACATGTGTACCTGCGTATTGTCCATTATAGCTCACAAGTCTACAGTGAAGTGTTACATCAAGTTTTTTTCTCTATTGTTGGGGATTTTATAATGTTGTTTATTATTAATTTTATATTATTTTATGAATTATTGATTTATTCTTATTTTTTATCATGTTTAAACTATTTTGTTTGTAAGGTTGCATGTTTTATTGCATTATATATTGAAGTGGGTGTAGAAGTGCTTCTTGTTATGATGATTATTAGTGTATTTACTTTTCAAACTTTTGTAATTTTACTTTAGTTGTTAACTGATATAGTTTTCAATCTCTAGTTTTTTGATTTATTACATGCATAGGAGAAACTTCTTCGAAGCACCAGTGTTTGATTCTAAAAATGAAAAAAAAAACTATTTAAAAAATTATAAAAGATTTAGAAATAGCAAATTCTATTCATGAGGATGGCCAACCTAGACTCTTAAAAGATTATGTTAATCCATTGGTAGATGTCATTCATGAGAGCATTAATAGACCCAATATTCAAGCAAATAATTTTAAACTTAAACCCCATGATTATTCCAATGGTGTAAAATTTGTAGTTTAGGGAAACTCTTGTTGGGGGTCGAAACCTTAATATTATAAGCTTTTAGAAATTTTTGTAATTTTTAAGTAAGATAGAATCTCTGATGATGCTATTAGACTTAGGTTGTCCCCTATTATTTAAAACGAAAGCAAAAGTATGGCTGAATTATGTACACCCAAGCTCTATTACTACCAAGAATGACCTTGCCCATAAATTCTTAGAAAAATTATTTTCCTCCATCTAATGCAGCCAAGTTAAGAATGATATTTCATCTTTTACCCAATTAGATGGGGAATTTATTTATGTGGCATGATAAAGTTTTAAAGAACTATTTAAGAAATGTCCACATCATGCATTACCAGATTGGTTGATAATACAAACTTTTTATATTTTAGTAGTAGGTTCTTTTATGTTAATCATAGTAGCTACCACTGGAGGTTCGTTGTTGTCCATATTCTTTAATGAATCTTAAGCTTTAATTTAGGAGATTACAAGTAATAAATTCTAATGGCCTTCTGATAGAGTCAACCTCAAGAAAGTTGCTGTTGTGCATGAGAGTATGCATTATTTATCTTGACTTCTTGGATTGCTAACATTTTTAGGAAGTAATGCAACCTAGGAGTTTTTTTCAACTAAGTGAGCACCTATGTAAGTAGATGAAAATCTATATGGACCCTCTAATGACCCTAGTTTATCAAACATAGAATTTTTAAATATAATTAATAATAGGTAGAACAACGCTAACTCTAAAACTGATAACCTTGCTGGATAAATCACCCAAATTTTAATTGAAATAATAATCAAAATGGGCATAATAATTGGATTAATACCCAACCAAATGATGTAGAAATTTGGAATAAGTCTAAACCTAACTTTGGAAACCCTATGCCTAGTTATCATCTATAAGGATACGAAGCAACCATTAGAATACTTAGGCATTTAGATGGGGATCCAACTTTAGAATCAAGAAATTGCTATTAGATACATAGAAATCTTATTAGGTCAGTTGGTTAATTCACAAAACACTAGACCCCATGGAACTTTTCCTTGTAAGACTAAGGTTAATACGAAGGATAAGGGTAAAGAGCAGTACAAAGCCATTTAATTGAGAAGTGGTAAGGAGATAGAAGAGATACTTGATTGAAAGATAAGCTAAATGAAGAAAAGATTGAGGTAACACCAGTAGAATCCACCCAACTCATAGAACGACCCAAGCCAATTGTAAAAGCGAAAAAAAAACACATAAGGAAGGTTATAAAAAGACCACCACCATCATTTCCCTAGAGACTTATGAAGAAAAAATTGGATATATAATTCTCTAGATTTTTAGAAGTGTTTAAGAAATCAAATTTTAAGATTACCTTCTCAAAATTCTTAGAGCAAGAACTTATTTAGGCCAAGTTTATGAAGGACATCCATAGCAACAAAAGGAATGTACTTTTAAAACTATTACTCTCTCTAAAGAGTGTAGTACTATTTTATTGAAAATTTTTTCTTGAATGTGGATTTACCATTCCTTGTGCTATAACTGAAAAATTCTTTAGAAGAGCTTATATGATTTAGGGGAAAACATTAATTTTTAAGACACTTGACTTAAGAGAAGTACAACCCACTACTGTTACCCATATGTTATCACATAGATCTTTTAATTACCCTAGTTTGGTGTTTAACATTGTGTTGGAAAAGTGGATAAGATCATATTTATAGCTTGGAGGAAGATAAAGAGATACCAATCATTAAGGGAAGACCTTTTCCATCAATTAGAAGGGTGATGATATATGTTTAAAATGGCGATTTCATGATTCAAGTAAAGGATGAAGAAGTGACCTTTAATGTCTTGAAGTCTATGTATTTCCCAGAGATCCTAGTGAGGCTCAATGCTATAGATATGATTTGGTGGAGAGTTTTATGGGGGATTTAATGGAAGAGATGTTGATTGTTGATTTGTTAGAGCATTCTTTGATAAATGATCAGATATGGGAGTGTAGTAGAGCTATGGATTTTTAATTAAATGATGCCTCAAGAGTTTTTTAGGAGAGGTATGAGCCATTAGACACATCATTCTTAGGGATATCCTTAAGATCTTTAATCTTAGAAGCACCAGCCTTAAATTTGAAATCTTTTCCAGTACATTTGATGTATGCATTTTTAGATGATGAATCCACCTTACCCATTTCAATTTTTGCTGATATGGAAAAACATCACTAGGGTAAGTTGAAAAGGGTTCTAAGGACCTATAAGAAACCACCTAATTAGATGTTCGCTGACATGCAAGAGATTAATCTATCGTTGTGTATGAATAAAAATTTGATGGAATAAGACTGTTGCAATCCAGAAGCCCGACTATATGTTTTGATGATTTAAAATCTTATTAGATGTTTCATTTACTATTCCAGCATAACATTTTAAATATTTTATTTTTTGTGCTTCTAACCTTTCTAGTACAACATACACCAAGAAAAAATTGAAGAATTGGCTCAATATATTATAGCATTAGGATAAAAGTTAGCAAGAATGTTAAAGAGTATGTATTTTTTATTTTCATGAGTATATTTCTATATTAGGTGTTTGTTGGCTTAACAATTATACATACACATATATGGTGGTTAAAATTGAATGTTTTAATTTTTCTATTTATAATACTATACGATCTATTCCAATAAAAAATAATTAAAATATTTAATTAAATTATATTAATTAAAATTGGCACATAACAAATCGTACGATACGATTTACATATCATACATGACGATCAAGTATATTAAGAAACACCACTATCAAATCCTAATTACTTAAAATAGGCAAATTTAAAATTTGAGAAATTGAACTAATCATATTATACAAAATACCTCATACTGTAAGATATTTAATTATGCTTGCCTAATTTAAATATGATAATTAAGAAATTAAGTTAGATATGAATTAATTATAGATCATACTATGAGATACATATATCGTAAAACCCAATCCACCCGAGAGCTCTCCGAACATACTTTGGTTCATACTATAAGATCTAATTTTTTTTATTTGAACTAATCATAATGGATGGTTTCTAATCATACATGATGATATTTGATGGCATTTGAAGTAATCATACTATATGAATAGAGGTTGTTTAATTAAAATTTATGATTTTGAGAGACCACTTTATAAATTTATTTGTAACATGAGAGAACATGTTTTTTGGCATCGAGAGCATTTTTACTTCTATGAAAGAGCTTGGAGAGAGTCCACAAAGTAAAAGGAGTGAGATGAGGTGAGGTGAAGAGAGGGAGAAGAGTCTTGAGGGCATCAAGGAAGTGTGAGGGGGTCCACATAGTTTCTTAAGGTGACTTGCACCTTAGGTTCTCTAGTTTCTATTTTTAAATTTAAAATTTTTGTAAAAGAAAAAAAAGGCCTCTAGTTTCTACTTATATGAACATCTTGGAGGAGATATCTTAGATTTTAGAGCAAAAGACTATAACTAGCTGAGGATACTAGGAGCAACATCTCCATTAAGAGTGGGAGTAAAAGGAGGATTGACATCTCCACTAAGCTTGAGGACAGAAAGTGTTTCATTATCTTTGTCGGGTCAATAAGGTAAGAGGAGGAATTGACATATTTATTGGGCTTGCAGGAGAAAGGAGTGATGAGTGATCTACCTATTTAAGGAGGTGGGAGGAGGAGATTCTTTTGTTGGAAAGAGTTAGGGTGATTCTCGGCCTGGTCAAGAGAGAATGCTTCTCCGTCTAGTTGTGTGCTGAAGGAAAGACATATATAGTGCAAATTCCAATGTTTATGATGTTATAATAAGAAAGCATGACCTTATGTTTTGATGATTACAAATGTTATTGGATGATTATCAACTTATTCATGCATAATATTATGGATATTTATTTTATACGCTACTAACTTTTCAAGTAACAACATAAACGAAGAAATACTGAAGATTCATGCTCAAGACTATGTGTTGTGAGTGTTTATATTAGACTATGTATTGAAGAGTTTGTACTTTTCTTGAGTCAATGTATATAAAAAGGTGTATGCTAGCTTAGCAACCTTATATACATACAAGAGGAGTAAAATATAAAGATTTTAATTTTTCTGTTAAATTTTACTATATAATCTCAATCATACTATACTATGTGTTGAAATAACATCTTTATAACTTCTTTAAGCAAAAAGAAAATCCTCTTTTTAAATCCTTTTTAAAATATATGAAAATATCAATTTTATCTCTTGATATGGAAGCATATTAATTTTATAATAATAACAAAAAAAGAGTTTTCAACCATAAATAAAATAAAAGTGTGTAACTTAAAATGTGGAAAAGTAAAAAAATGAACACACCAAGTTTTATAGCGGTTTGGTGAAATTTGACCTACGTCCACTACCCGGATGCCTCCGCTTAAGGTTGTGCACTAAACCTTTTAGTTTCTTTTCTTTAGCCCCCACAGTTAGGTAGATAAGCCCTTATAAAATCTCTTCCACCAACCCGATGCGTTAGAGTACCTTAAATCTTTTTCACCCTCTTGGTAAAGGTAGAGAACTTGAAATCATTTTTCTCCTTCCTGGAAATGGTAGAGAACCAAGAATACTTTTACTCCCTCCTAGAGGTTGTAGAGAACCATGATCTAGTGCTGAGGAATGTTCCCCAGAGAATCAAAGAAGAGACTTGAAGAAGATTAGAAGGAACTTTGCCTCGAGTATCCTTGTGAAGCTCTCACAACTTACCCTCACAAGAACTCTCCTTTTCTTCTCTCCCAATGCTCTCCTCAACTCTCTCTTTATGGTCCCTCTCAAGTAATTCAATAGCAAAACATTTCTTACAAGATAATGTTGGAGTTTAAATAAAAAGCATCCAAAGAAGCCATAAATTTTAATTTACCATCAAAGATCATCCCGTACGATCATTAGATCATCTTGTATAATTATTAAAAATTATCACTATTAGACAGTATGAACTATTTTTTTATATATAATCAATTCAAGAGATTGTAATGATCATCTCATACGATCCTTTGATCGTATTGTATGATTAGTTCAAAGACTATATTGATCATCTAGTATGATAAGTGATGATAGGAGGCAATTAAATATCATCCCATGCATCTCTCAGGTTATATAGTACGACCATCCTGTATGATGTGATTGAGTAATTAAACCATAATTAGTCTCCTAATCATAGGATCAATTTAGGTATGATTGTCACAAATCATACAATACGATGTATATCATACTATACGTTTAGAGCACATTTTGAATATTAATACTTTTCCAAAATTATGATTGGCAGCTGAATATTGCGATTATACTTGATCATCCTATATGATTATGATCATATAGTATGATTAGTTTAATTAATCTCAAATAATAAAGGGTGCCTTAATTATGATTTTCTAGTTAAGTAATCGTCCAGTATGATATAAATCATATTATACTATTAGTTCAAAAATAGAAAATTTTCTAACTCACTTTCTTGAGTGTGTGTGTGTGCAAGGTTACTCAGCAGAGTATCCACCATATAGATGACTTGACTCAATAAAAGTAAAAGTACATTGAATGAAATTATAAACAGACTCATACCTAGTCTACCTAATCTTCAGCTAATTGAAGTTTCATGTGAACGATGGACTTGCAATATTAGTATGCTGGGAAAAACATATATACAATAAACCAATTGATAGGAGATATAAGTAGGGAAAACAATAATGTTTTGTTATCATAAAAATCACTTTACTTGAGTCAAAATTTTCGACAGTAAGAGTTTTGGATTTTATGATAGGAGATGTCTTCTCAAGATACATACGGGTTTGATTCTTAGTATATAAGAGTGAGTTATTTGGTGAGTTTAAATTTTCTCCACTTTAATTTAGAGGAAGTTAAGATGTTTGATCTCTACAATTCATATTGATCATGGTGGAGAGTTCGAGATTAAAATTTTTTAATTATTTGGTAAAGAATTTTGGATTGATCATAATTTTTAGGCCTCTAGAACACTACAACAGAATGGGATACATGAAAGGAAGAATATGACACTAGTAGAGGTGGTTAGGGAAATATTTGCAAAATATCCCTTCTTATATACTTTTGGGAAGAACTAGTTAACTGCTTGCTATGTGCTGAATAAAGTAAATATTAGATCCAAGGTATATAAGATACCCTATGAACAACTTAAGGGTAGGACCCCAAACTAATCCCATTTGCATTTTTGGTTGCAAATGTTTTATGCTTGTGAATGGTAAATATCATTTAGTCAAGTTTAATTCTAGGATAGATGAACGAGTTTTCTTATGTTAGTCCAAGTAGATAAATCCTATAGGTTTTTCTACAAAAGAACCTTAGTTATAGAGAAATCCACTCAAGTGGTATTTTATGAGTTAGAACAACCTTTTGATCCTATGATAGAGGATGATAATGATATTGAGATTATCCATGGAGAAGAGAGTATTGACTAAGAAAATAGAGAAGAACCTCAAGTGCCTTTGCTTAGAGATTGGAGATACTCTTATAGTATAGAGGTTAATTTAGGAGGTCCATCTATAAAGGTTAGGACCAGTTAAGGTCTTAGAAATGAGGTTAATCATATTATATTCATTTCCATGATAGATAAAAAAAGTGTGAATCAAGCATTGAATGATAAAATTTGGATCTTAGCCATGTAAGAAGAATTAAATAAAGTCATTAGGAATGATGCATGGGAGTTGGTCAGTAGACTCTATGATCAAAGTGTAGTTGTCCCTATGTGGGTTTTTAAAAATAAGTTGAATGACTATGAGTTGATGATTGGGAGTAAGGTCAGATTACTAGCTAAGGGTATAATTAGATAGAGGGTTTTAATTTTGAGGAGACTTTTTCCTCAATAGCTATGTTAGAAGCCATTAAAGTCCTTTTAGCATTTACATATTTTATAGGATTCAAATTCTAGATATAAATAGTGCTTCCCAAATAGAGTTTTTAGAGAAGATGTATATGTAAAACAACCCCCAAGCCTTAAAAATATATCATTCCCAAATAATGTCTATAAATTGAAGAAGCTTTATATGCCTTGAAGTAAGAACCTAAGGCATGACATGAAAGTCTTAGAAATTTTAACCTATATAAATCCTTTATTAAGGGTAGTGTAGGCACCAATTTATTCCTTAAGCAAGTTGGAGATGATGTACTCATAGTGCATATTTATATTTATGATATACTTTTTGGATCTACGAATGAAAATATTTTTAATTTGTTTTTATATATTATGAGTAAGGAACCTAAAATGAGTATAATGTGATAACTGACCTATTTTCTTTTATTAAGTGTAATGTAAAGAGTGTTGTAACTTAGTTTTCATATCATGTGTATTTTTGATGATTCCAAATATTATTATTTTTATTAGTGTTTCTCCTAATATATATTGAATATATTACTTTTATTATTAGTGTGTACTAACATTTCAGGGAAATCATACTTCAAACTATTGAAGACTTCAAATTGGATTAGATTAGAGTTCATTATAAATAAAGTATGTGTTTTACATTTTTATTGAGTCTGAGAGTGTGATTGTAATTGTATAATCATGCATATACACACTGGGAGAGTGTTAAAGCTTAACAATTTCTTTAAACTAATCATATTGTACGATGTCAAATCATATGTGATGATTTGTTCAATTATTTTCTCCAGAAAGTAGTTAATTGAATCATGGATGGAAAAATTTTGAAGTACTATTTGTACTATATGAGGTTGGCTTCATACAGACAACATACATAGTATAAAAATGATATAAACATTTTCGTCCATACGAACTGGTAATTTTTTTTGAACTATTCATTCAGGATCGATTTGGATTTCATATAGATGATGTCCAGAGTACAAAAATGATGTGAACATTTTCATCCATACGAACAGGTAAATTTTTTTGAACTTTTCATTCGGGAGATTTGACATTCATATAGACGATATCCAAATCATTAAATTATGGGGCATATTTTCATCCAGATGAATAGGAAATTTATTATAATTGTTCGTACTGTATGATATATATATCATACTATATGATATTGATATTCTTGTAATAAATATTTTGTATAGGATCATATGAGCAAATTTTGAATTGTTCATGTGGGATGATTGTCGATTGTACTACACGATCATGGACGCTCAAAATTTTTTGTTTTCTGGATAGTTTTTTTGTGTTTTTCATATATAAGGTCCATAAAACTGACTTTGAATGAATCCTTCTTAATTTTTCTAGAGAGCAAAAGTGTGAGAGTGATTTGGGAGAATGTTTGTGAGAGAGTTCATGCAAATTAAGAGTGTGAAGGGTTCACAAGGTTGTTGAGATAGTTGCTATTTAATTCTTATTTATTCATATTCTTACAACTTATATGTTTTTGATGATTCCTAATATTATTGCTTTGATTATTATTTCTCCTAACATATTTTGGTAGAAATGTATTGCTCTTGTGTGAACTAAAATTTCAGGTGAATCATACTTCGAATTGTTGAAGACTTCAAATTAAGATCAGTTTAGAGTTTATTGTAATTGAAGTCTATATTTTTTACTTTCTTTAGTCTAAGAGATTGTTGCTGTAATTGAGTAACTAAGCACACACACATCGGGGAAGAGTTTAAAATTCATAAATTTTAAACTAATCATACTATATGAATGAACTTCGTACGGGATGATTTATTCAATTATTTTCCCAACGAGCAGCCAAACAACCAAAAATGAAAATTTTTTTATGTATGGATCGTACTATACAAACCTAGTTCATACATGTTTTTCAGAGTACGAAATGGATGGTTCCCTGTTTGCACAAAAAAAAAAAAAATTTAAGTATGGATTATACTGTACGAACCCAATTTATACATGCCTTCCAGAGCGCGAAATAGACAGGTCCCCATTTGCTCAAAAATATATTTTGTATGTATGGATTGTCCTATGCAATTGCCATTCATACATGCCTTCCAGATTACAAAATTGTGATGTCCCTTCTTGTCCCGATGTTTTGTCCCAACGAATGTGAAAATTTTCTAACTATTCGTACCGGACTAACTTGTTTCGTATCGGGTGATGATCAAGTACGAACAGATTCATATAGATTCACAACAAGTTAATATGTAATAGTTTTTAAACTATTAATATGTATGAACTCCGATCATATTGTATGACACGTACGTTTAAAATTAAAAATTTCAATTTTCTGGTTAGTTTTTCATGTCTTTTATATAAAATCTCCACTAAAATTGATGTGAAAAAGTCTTGTCATCATGATTTTTCAAGGGCTTTCAAAAGAGAGAGTGTGAGAGAGTATTTAAGAGAGATTTCTTGTAAGTGGAGTGTGAAGGGTTCACAAGGTTACTTAAAGGTAAGGATCTCTTTGTAATTTTGCTTATCACTCTTCCTCTTGTCTTTCTAGATTGCTCGTAAGAATATCTTTGAAGAAAATCTGGTTTCTTCCAATACTTGGAGAGTGTGAACAGATAAAAGTTCTCTGCCGACACTTGGAGGGTGTAAATAAATAACATTTCTCTATCGATACTTAGAGAGTGTGAAAAGATGACAGTTCTCTTCAAACACTTGGAGAGTGTGAAATGATGACGATTCTCTGCTACATCGGAGATTGGTGGAAGAGAGGATTTATAAAGGCTTTTCAACCCTGATGTTGGGGAAAAAGAAGAGATACTTTGGTAATAGTGCAATAACTAAAGAGGGAGTCTTAAGGGAGTGGATGTAGTTCGTGTTTGACCAAAGCATTATAAATTCTTATGTCTTTTAATTTTTTTATTTTATTTACTGCAAGTTTTTTAATGTGGTTGAAAAGTTTTATATTGAAACTTAATTAACTTGCTACGAATTTTTGAAATCGGTTTTCTATTTAAAAAATACAAGAGAATTTTTAAATTACCAATTCACCCACCTCTTGGTTAGCCTTAGGACAACAACTTAGGTTTAATAACCTATCTAGAATTAATAAGTGGTACTAGAGCTTTATTTCAAAACCATAAGTTTAGACTACTTTTTAAAAAATGAGAATGACAACTTTTGGAAATCGAAACACACTAGAAGGTTACTCGATCACTAGACCTCCTTTATTTGACAATATCCCTTTCAACTTTTGGAAAACACAAATGTCTATAATTTTACAATCATTAGATTATCGTGTACGGATTTTAGTTTAAGAAGGGTATACTAGGCTAACTAGATTAGTTGAGGGCATTAGAGTTGAAACACCCTTTGCTGACTGGATAATAGAAGAACGTGATTTAGCACAACTAAATGCAAAATATTTAAACAGTTTCTTTTATGCACTTAAGTCAGAAGAGTACATGCGGGTTTCCACATGCAAAAGTGGAAAGGATATATGGGATAGAATTTGTATTACTTACGAAGGGACAAATGAAGAAAAGCAATCTTAACTAAATATCTTGTTACATGACTATGAATTATTTTGCATGAAACCAAATGAATCCATCTCTCACATGTACATAAGATTCACTAAGATAGTCACTTCTTTGCACACATTAGGTAGGAAACTAACAAATGCTAAAATAATTAATAAAATTCTTTTTTGTTTGCCTAATACTTATGATGCAAAAATAACTGTTATTATAGAGTCTAAATATTTAAATATTTACTCCATTGATAATCTTCTTGATTACTAATTGCTTACGAGCAAGGAGTGAGTCAAAGGAAGATTGATGCAGGTGAATAGAAAAAGGAGAAGAACATTGCACTGAAAGTGGAGGAGTCGGAGAGTGATTTGTCACAACCTGAGGATGAGGATGACATTCCCTTAATGATTAGGCAATTCAGAAGTTTTCTTAAAAGGAAGTAGAGGAGATGCCAATAGTAGAACATAAGTAAGTTTAATAAAAATATTAAGATTTCTAATGATGTTATTTACTATGAATGTAGGAAACTTGGTCACATAAAATTAGATTGCCAAAATCTAAAAGCCACTCCTAGGAAGGAGAAGGTAGAAGAAAAAGTAAATATGAAGAAGGGCAATAAGAGATTTCAGAGAGCTTTTTGGGCGGACTTCGATACAGATTCATCAGAAATAGAAAAGGAGGAGGAAGTCATCAATTTGTGATTAATGGCTGATAATCTTGATCAGTTAGATCAAGAAGAGGTATGTGACATGACCTATGCTAAATTGTTAGAAGTTTTTGAAAGAAATCATGATGCATATAGAAAGCTTAAGAAAATACATACTAGTCTGAACCTAGAAATGCAAGAATTGTAGAAAGAACATGAAATCCTTAGGATAGATCATGCACTGATAGATAAAAATCATATGAGTTTACTTGATGAATTTGATGACTTGAATAAGAAGAATGATCTTTTAAAATCATCCTATGCTCAATTAGGAAAAGAATTTAAGGATCTTAAGGATGAATCAAAAAGTAGAGAGCAATATTTGAATTATAGTAAGAATGTGCTAGAAGATTTAAACACATTTCTTAAATTGAAAGTAAATGCTCTTGAAGAAAATAGGAAACCCCCAACACATAAAAATTTTACAAATCTTATTTTGAGGTCTAAAATTTTAAAACCCAGGAAAAAATAAAATTATTATAAAAGATTGAAAAATCCATTTCCAGGAGTAAAATACTTTTCTTGTGGGATAATTGGACATATAGCACACACTTATACCTTACATAGAAAAACTCATTTAGTGTAGAGACTAAAGATGCATAAACCTAGTCATATCATATATGCATTTAGTTTTATTTTGCTAAGAGGAGAATCAAAATTTATTTGGGTTCCCAAGTCTAATATTTGATAGTTTTATAGAAACACTCTCATACAAGGCCTCATGAGAGAATTTGGTACCTAGATAGCGGATTCTCAAAGCATATGTCTGGAGACACTAAGCAATTTATGATGCTGGAAGATAGAAGTGGATGCAAGGTTGCACTTGGAGATAACACCACTAAGAAAGTGATTGGAATTGGTATGATTGGAAACATGCAAAAATTTTCATAGAAAATGTACTGCTTGTAGAAGGCTTAAAGAATAATTTATTACGTATTAGACAACTATGTGATAAAGGATATTGTGTAAATTTTTTTTCCACTAGTTGTATATTAAGCCAAAATGGAAATGATGTTTTGCATGGAATTAGGGTAAACAATATGTATATGCTAGATTTGAATTATATTAAAACTCATAATGTTTTTTTTTTAGAACTATTTTTGATAATTTATGGGTATGGCATAGGAGACTCTATCACGCTAGTATGAAAAAGTTTAGAAAAATTACCCAAAAGGATTTGGTTAGAGGTATACAAAAACTAGACTTTACTAATGATCACCTTTGCAATGCATGTTAATTTGGAAAACAAGTAAAGTCCTATTTGTTAAGATAGTTGCTATTTGCATGTTTTACATTTTTGCAACTTGTATAGTTTTGATGATTCCAAATATTATTGTTCAAATGTGTAGTTATCTCCTAACAATTTTAGAAGATTTATATTTGCTTTTGTGTGTACTAACATTTCAGGAGAAACAAACTCTCAAACACGAAGTCTTCAAATCAAATTCAGCAAGAAATACCTTTAGTTTTTGAAGCTTAAAATTATCATTTTATTTGAGAGGGAGTGATTGTAATTGAGTGAATAAAAACATACACACACACACATAAGGAGATCATATAAAATTTATGCTGATCGTACGGGATGATATTAGTTCGTACAGAACGATCAGACAGTTATCTCCTATTAAGATCTCATGGAATGAATAGGAACTGGCCAGAAAAATTTTCTAAGTCCTATTCGTTCGGGACGAAATTAAAAATCATCCGGGACGATTTTCTTTCTATAAGATTTTTGTCCAAACGAAAATAAATTATCGTATAGGACGATTTGCTCTCTGTAAGATTTTCGTCCAGACTAAAATAAATTATCGTACAGGACGATTTGCTCTCTGTAAGATTTTCGTCCAGACGAAATTAAATATCGTTCATGACGATTTGGTCTCTGTAAGATTTTCGTCCGGACGAACAAAATTTCGTCCAAACGATACAACCAACTTAAGAAGGTTTTTCTGCAGTTTTTTGAACCGACCTTGTAATAACCGTTCGTACTGGACGAACTTGGTTTGTACGGGACGATCAGCTTGTACGAAAACATTTCGTACACATATACAAACAGGTTCGTTTTAAGGCTTTTAAGTAACATCGTCCAGGATGATCCACGATTGTACGGGATGATCCACTGCGTACATAATTGAAAACTTGCAGTTTTTGGGCAGTTTTTCTTGTTTTTTGTATATATAGTCCAAATTAGACTGCCACCCAATCTTTTTGTCATTTGATCTTCGTGCCTATTGAGAGAAAAGTCAAGGAGAGAGTGTGAGAGAACATTCAAAGGAGGATTTTGACCACTGGAGCGTGAGGGCTTCACTTGGATTTTAAAGGTAATAATCTCTACTTGTGAATTTGGATTACTTCACTCTTTTCTTTCTTCCTTCTAGATTTCTTGTGAGAAGATCTTTCAAGGAGATCCGGTTCTCTACCGACACTAGGAGAGTGTGAAAGGACAAAGGGTTCTCTGCCCACACTAGGAGAGTGTGAAAGGATGAAGGGTTCTCTGCCCACACTAGGAGAGTGTGAAAGGACGAAGGGTTCTCTGCCCACACTAGGAGAGTGTGAAAGGATGAAGGGTTCTCTGCCTACACTAGGAGAGTGTGAAAGGACGAAGGGTTCTCTGCGCACACTAGGAGAGTGTGAAAGGACAAAGGGTTCTCTACCCACACTAGGAGAGTGTGAAAGGATGGAAGGTTCTCTGCCAACACTAGGGAATTATGTAAAAGGACGACGGTTCCCTGTCGCATCGGGTAGTGGTGAAAAGAGTGTTTTGTAAGGGCTTCTCCGCCTTGCTGTGGGTGCAAAAGGAGAATCACTATTGTTATTAGTGCAATACTCAGAGGGTGCCTCTAGGGAGTGGATGTAGGTCTGGTTTAGACCGAACCATTATAAATCTTGTGTCATTTACTTTACTACTTTTTATTTTCTGCATTTTTCTTTTTTTAAAAAACTCTGTGGTTGAAAAACTTTTTCTATAAAATTTAATAAAAAAATTTTATTTCTATATAATTTTTTTAAAAAACTCTGTGGTTCTCTGCCCACTTATTAAGTTTTAAAATTACCAATTCACCCCCCTCTTGGTAGCCTTGGGACATTAACTTAGGTCTAACAACCTATTTACTAGACTTAACACTCTTTTTAGTCTAATAAGGGTCTTAGAACTAGTAAACCTTTGGAGATTATTCATATGGATCTTTTTGGACAGGTTAGCACTGTCAGTATAGGAGCGAAGGTATATGGATTTATGATTGTTGATGATTTCTCAAGATTCAAGTGGATTAAATATTTATTTCATAAAAGTGAGTCTTTGAGAAATTTAGAGAGTTTTCAACTTGGATTCAGAGGAAATTAGGGTGTGAGATTTTAACCATCCAAAGTGATCAGACGGTGAATTTGAAAAAGAAAAATTTAAGGATTTTTATAAAGAAAAAGAAATTGATCATAATTTTTTTGCTCTTAGAACTCAACAGTAGAATGGGTAGTCGAAAGAAAGAACAAAATATTAATTGAAGCTTCTAGAGCCATGTTAAAAGAATATTAACTTCCTAAATTTTTTTGGGCTGAAGAAGTCAATACTACATGTTACTTTATGAATAGGGTGAACATTAGGTCGAAATTGAATAAAACACCCTATGAGCTTCTTAAGGGGAGAACACCTAATTTGTCACATTTACATATTTTTAGATGTATAGTCTTCATACATAATAAAGGAAAATCTACCTTAGAAAATTTTGTTCCAAAATTACATAAAAGAATTTTTCTTGGATACTTTAGTGTTGAAAAATCTTATAGAGTATTTAACAAAAGAACTTTGGTAGTTGATGAGATCACACATCTTGTATTTGATAAATCTGGAAGTTTGGAAGAGTCAAATTTGGAAGAAGATGAAATAGAAAATAAATCTCAAAAGATTAAGAAGATTGATTTGGAAGAAAAATTGAGTTAGAAAATCCTTTTTCCTAGATATTTGAAATTTTCTAAAAACTACCCTAAGGAATTGATTTTAGGTGAATCTAGTGAGGGTGTTAGGACTAGGCATGGACTTAGCAAAGAAGTCAATCATTATGCATTTATTTCAATGATAGAACCCACAAATATAAATTAAGCACTTTCGGATGAAATTTGGAATTTGACAATGCAAGAACAATTAAATCAATTTGTAAGGAATTATTTTTAAGAATTAATTGTAAGGCCAAAAGATTAAAGTGTAGTTGGAACTAAGTGGGTATTTAAAAATAAAATGAATAACTCAAGAGTTATTGTTAGAAATAAGGCTAGATTGGTGGCTAAAGGGTATAATCAAATTAAATGGATTGATTTTGAGGAGACTTTTAACCCTGCAACATGACTTTAAGCAATTAGGGTTTTATTAGCCTTTGCCTATTTTAAGGGATTTAAATTTTATCAAATGGATATAAAGAATGCCTTTTTGAATAGAGTGATTTAAGAGGATGTTTATGTTTAAGAACCTCCAAGTTATGAAAATTCTGAATAGACAAATCATATTTTTAAATTAAAAAAGGCATTATATGGATTGAAATAGGCACCTAGGGCTTAGTATGAGAGGTTGAGCACTTTCCTACTTGAAAGATCTTTTGTAAATGAAGTGTGGACACCAATCTCTTTTTTGAATAAATTAGGAGATAATATACTCATTGCACAAATTTTTGTTGATGATATCATTTTTGGATCTACAAATAAAAATCTTTGTGATGATTTTTATAAAATAATGAGTAGTGAATTTGAGATGATTCTAATGGGAGATCTTAGTTTCTTTCTAGGTTTTAGTATTAAGCAAATTGAGGAGAGAATATTTCTCAGTTAGTCAAAGTATGTTAATGACATCCTCAAGAAGTATGAAATGGATAATGCTAAACCTGTTAGTATACCTATGAGTTCCTCAGTTCAATTGGATAAGGACCCAAATGGAAAATATGTTGATCAAAAGAAATTTAGATGAATTATTCAATATTTGCTTTACTTGACTGTTAGCAGACCTGATATTATGCTTAGTATTTGTTTGTGTGCTAGATTTCAATCAGATCCAAAATAATCACATTTGATAGTAGTAAAAAGAATTTTGAGATTTCTCTTGAGAACGTAGAACTTAGGGATTTAATATCCTAAGTTTAGCTCTTCATTTGAAAAAAAAATTGATATTCTAATTTAGACTTTACAAGTTGTAGGGTTGATCAAAAGAGTATATCTGGAACTTGTTAATTCATAGGAAATTCTTTAGTTTCTTAGTCCAGTAGAAAATAAAATTTTGTAGCACTATCTACCGTTGAAGCTGAATAAATTGAATTCAAAAGTTATGCGGCTCAAGTTATTTGGTTGAAACAATGGTTGATTGATTTAGAATTTTCAATATGCGCAATTCTAATTTATTATGATAACACTAGTGCCATTTGCATTTAAAAAAATCCTATTCAACATTATAGAACCAAACAAATAGACATAAGACATCATTTTATTAGGGATCATTTATCCAAAGAAGAAATTGAATTGAACCATATTTCTATTAAAAACCAACTTGCATACATTTTTATAAAACCATTAGCTTTTGATACTTTTAGCACATTAAGCTTAATATTCTGTAAACTTGATATATTTTTTATGTGTTTTTCGATTGTTTATGTTTTGTTTTTGTGTGTAAATTTCAATTTTTGCTTTTTATGTATTTTGTGTGTTTTAGACATGTTTTCACATCAAAATTCCTATTTTTGAACGATTGTGCGATTTTTCTAAGTGTTTTATTCATACTGCATGAAATTATTTTT
The DNA here is from genome assembly GCF_001605985.2 of Dendrobium catenatum. NCBI lineage: Eukaryota > Viridiplantae > Streptophyta > Magnoliopsida > Asparagales > Orchidaceae > Dendrobium > Dendrobium catenatum. Next base: position 636,185 of record NW_021318719.1, read on the forward strand.
GTCCTGTATGAATTCTTTAGCATGTCAATCATTGTTTTGGCTTAATACATAATATTTTATTTTTCCAATACATATCGTACTATATGATTTTTATATCATCCGGAACAATTTGTATTACTTCGTCTGTACTCACATAGATTGTTATACGGGCAGAATTAGTTATTATAATTGATCATATGTATAAAATGTTATTTCATATATACGAACTACGTGTCATTCGATGTGGGGAATGAACCTAACCATCTTTAAAATGAACTTAAATAACCATTCATCCCGAAAAAACACCTATTCGTCTGTATGATTGTCTGGTCAAAAAGCCTATTTGAAAGGATGCGTCGCAACTTGCGTGATTATGAAAAGTCATTTCATTTTGAATATATTCGATCGTACATACAAATTTTTTTTTCATATGTATGAACCAACTATCGTACTATATGAAACCTTTTTTTGTACGTACAAATGGATGTTGTTTTTTAATAGGAAGGCTTTAGAATTCATTTTCATTTACTTCAGTAGCCTCTTTCAATCCTTCACTTCTTAGTAGTGGCCAATTCTAACAAGCGTGGTAGAGTCACTAAGGGATCCTCTTCCAAGAGTGGAGATGAAAACTTTCTATCTGTAGCAAATGAGGATTCTTTCCTTAGGTTTGTCTTTGCTAAAATTACTCCTTCTAGACTCTTACTCCAAGAAGACATTCACTTTCAAGTAAGCCTTTTTTTGCCACCACTCAATTCGCTTTCATCCTGATTTTGATTCATGCCTACAACAAACAAACCTTTCACTATTTTCTGGCAAATATATCTTTTAGTTCTAATGAGAGTAGGATAAGATCTTATATCCTAAAGAAAAAGGTAGAAATCACTAAGGAAGATTTGGGATCCTTTTTTTTATTTAAGAACTCAAGGAATTAGAGCACACATTGACCTCTAAATCTAATTTTGACTGGTCTAAAATAAATAAAGTTTTTAGAGAGGTTGCTCAAGTAGGTCATTTTCCTAGGGTCTATACCTTACACCAAAATGCATGGATCATTCAACATATCCTTAGAACTTCAATAATTCCTAAGGCTGGTGATCACATTAATATTACTCATATTCTACCCACTATTACCTATCTTACCATGAATAAATAACCAATAGATGATGCACAACTTTTTCTTGATTATATTCACAGCTTTTGTGAAATTGTGCATGCATCTCATAAGAAGAAGAAGAATATTATTTTAGGACATCTAGTGACCTATATCTTAGAGAAGAAGTACAATCTTTTTCATATGGAGCCTCAACTTAAAATGCCAATCTACTTCACTGATGCTTCATTTCAAACACTTTTTGGGAAAGATGATAATATAAGTGAGGATATTGAGGGAAAAGGGGGAGCACTAGCACCAGCACCAGAACCTGCTCAGGGATATGACTTTAAGGAGATGATCCAGTGCTTTGACCAATAAGAAGTCATTTTGATCAATGTTTTGATCAAATTCAGGCTTACCTTATCCAGCAGGATGCATAACACTAGCACGACATGAGTTGGATTCAAGGATAGTTCAAATCTATAAACACTAACATAGCTATGATGAATAGCTATTTTTTCTATCTTCAACCAGCCTCCTGCCCTAGACCAGGGCCCTTCAGAGTTCTAGATATACTTCTTGTGTGTGTCTTTGCCAGTCTTTTGAGATATATTGATCTTAGTGATGTTTTCGATACTTTATGTAGTTGTTTTTATTTAGCTTTTGTGTTGATATTTTGTTGTCCTTATGTTATGATTTGATATCAATTATGCTTCAATGTATTTCATCTTTAAATTGATATCAATAAAAAATGTCTTCTTTTTGTTAGTTACTTTTGTTCATTGTGTGAAATGTTAGTTTGCCTATATGTTAATCATGTCTTAATTAATCTAAAAAATGTTATAAATTAAAACTGCAATACAAAAATTAATTTTATTATGAAATCTAATATTTCAAAATTTTAAGTTACTTTATAACTCGATCAAGTTAAGTCTATCAATCTCAAGTTCATTTTTGGCATACATAATTTAAATATTATTATTACAATTTTGATGTCTTATTATTTTTTATTTCTCTTTTTAATATAATTATTTACATAATTAGAGAATTTTGAGTTAATAAATTAATAATTTTGGAAAAAACATTTAAAAAATGGGGTTTCAAAAATAATTGTACAATGTGTACAAAAAATTAAAAGAATGCGCAATGCTTCGCAAATTCAAAAGAGGTACAAAATTAGCCCAAACTCAAAAAGATGCACAAAGTGTGTCAAAAATATTTGAAAAGATACGTAATGTTGCCAATTGAAGAATTTATTTCCTCTATATTTTAATCTTTAAATTCAAATTAATCTAATTTTCAATGATATTTTATATTAAAAATTTAAATTATCTAATCTTCATTTCATCAATTTTGAAATAATTCTCTTTATCTCATTGTCTAGAATGCTTCATGACCTTGATCTATTTTTATTGCCTATGTTATATTTTAATTTAAATATTTTAAATCTTTATTTTTATCTAATGGACATTAATCTTGCTATTGCAATTATAGTTCAATTTATTTCAAGATTAAATATTAAAGGTTTCTCATATAACTTTTTTCATTTCAACTTTCCCTTCTTCTATCTTTTTGTTGTTGTCAAAAGGGGAAGAAATATTGTTTATGTTTGATTATTTTTTGGCTTTTTGTTCTTTTGTGTTTTGACATTTATGAAAAATAATAATAATTTTTTTTTAATTCCCTTATATTCATTATTTATTCATTTAGGGGGAGTTAAGAACAAATTTAGGGCATTCAATTTTATTCAAATGATAATTATTTTGCTATTATCAAAAAGGGGAGATTGTTAAGATAGTTGCTATTTAATTCTTATTTTTCCATATTCTTGTAACTTGTATGTTTTTTATGATTTCTAGTATTATTACTTTGATTATTATTTCTCCTAACATATTTTGTTAGAATTATATTTTTCATGTGTGTACTAACATTTCAGGAAAATCATACTTTGGATTATTGATGACTTCAAATCAAGATCAGTTTAGAGTTTATTGTAATTAAAGTCAGTATTTTTTATTTTCTTGAGTATGAGAGAGTGTGATTACAATTGAGTAACTGAGCACACACACATTGAAGGAGAGTTTAAAATTCATAATTTTTAAACTAATTGTACTGTACTAATGAACTTTTGTTCAATTATTTTCCCGATGAGTAGTCAAACAAATAGAAATGAAAAATTTTTAAGTATGGATCAAATTATACGAACCCAGTTCATATATACCTTTTGGAGTACAAAATGGATGGGTCCCTGTTGGCATAAAAATATTTTTCTAAGTATGGATCATACTATACGAACCCAGTTTGTACATACCTTCCAGAGTACAAAATGGAAGGGTCCCCTTTTGCTCAAAAATATTTTTTCTAAGTATGGATTACTAGTACGATCACCATTCGTGCATGCCTTCTAGAGTACAAAATTATGAGGTCTCTTCTCATCTCGATGTTTTGTCCCGACGAATGTAAAAATTTTCTAACTGTTTGGATTGAACGAACTAGTTTCGTACTGAATGATGATCGTGCATGAACTAATTCATACTGATTTACAACAAGTTCATACGCAATAGTTTTTGAACTGTTTGTATATACGAACGCCAATAGTACTATATGATCGTGTATGTTCAAAATTAAAAATTTAGTTTTCTGGCTAGTTTTTCATGTCTTTTGTATAAAAGGTCCACTAAAACTAATGTGAACAAGTCTTATCTTTATGATTTTTCAAGTGCATTTGAAAGAGAGAGTGTGAGAGTGTTTGAGAGAGATTTCTTGCAAGTGGAGTGTAAAGGGATCACAAGGTTACTCAAAGGTAAGGATCTCTTTATAATTTTGGCTATTGCTCTTCCTCTTATCTTTCTAGATTGCTTGTGAGAAGATCTTTGAAGATGATCCAGTTCTCTGCCAACACTTGGAGAGTGTGAACAGAAGATGATTCTCTGCCAAAACTTAAAGGGTATAAATAGATGACAGTTCTCTGCTGACACTTAGAGAGTGTGAATGGATGACGGTTCTCTACTAAAACTTAAAGAGTGTGAAAGGATGACGGTTATCTGCCGGCTAGGGATTGGTTGAAGAGAGGTTTTGTAAAGGCTCCCACACCTTGTTGTGGGGGCAAAAAGAGAGACACTTTGGAAATAGTATAATATCTGAGGAGAAAGTCTTCAGGGAGTGGATGTAAGTCGTGTTTGACCAAACCACTATAAATTCTTGTGTCTTTCAATTTTTGCATTTTATTTAATGCAAATTATTTACTATGGTTGAAAAGTTTATATTAAAACTTAATTAATTTGATACAAATTTTTGAAATAAGTTTTCTTTTTAAAAATCAAAGAGAATTTTTAAATTACCAATTCACCCCCCGTCTTGGTTAGCCTAGGGATAATAGCTTAGGTTTAAGAACTTATCTAGAATCAACAAAGGTCACTCAAAGCTGAGAATCTCTTTGTGTTATTTATAAATCTCTTCCTTATTTCTTTGAAGATGCTCGAGGAAAGATATTTGAATAAGATCCAGATCTTTGTTGACACTAGGAGGGTATGAAAGGATGTGAGTTCTCTATTGACACCAGGAGGGTTTGAATGGATGTCGATTCTCTGCTGACACTTGGAGAGTGTGAAAGGATGTCAATTCTTTGCCGTTACTGAAGAGTGTAAAAGGATGACGGTTCTCCTCTTACACTTAGAGGGTGTGAAAGGTCGATGGTACTCTATCGCATCGGGGATTGGTGGAAGAGAGGGTAATTATAAAGACTTCTCAGCCTTGCTATGGGAACAAAAGGAGAGTTACTTTGGTAATAGTGCAATACTTGAAGAGGGAGTTTTTAGGGAGTGGACGTATGTCTAGTTGGAGTGAAACACTATAAATATTTTTGTTTTTTTTTATTTTTTAGCTTTTTTATTTTCAGTAATTTTATTTTGGTGGTTTAAAATTTTCTTTTGAAAAAATTAAATTATACCAAAATTATTAAATGGTTTTCTTAAAATTCCAAAAAGGTTTTACATTACCAATTCACCCACCTCTTGGTTAGTCTTGGGATAATTACATTAGGTCTAACTACCTATACAGACTTTTTAAGTGGTATCAGAGCCAATTTAAAATTTAAAGTTTAGATTACTTTATGAAAATCAATTATGGCTACTTTTGGAAACCGTAACACACCTAAAGGATATTCGATCACTAGACTCCCATTATTGTTGAAAGTTCATTAGGGATGTTAAGCCCTTATGAATTAGAACAATGCTAACCAAGAGGGGGTGAATTGGTATTTTAAAAATTATTTTGAATCAAAACACAATCACAAACAAAAATCACCATAATCAAAATCAAAGTGCGGAAGAAATAAATGCAGAAGATTAATAAGGAAAGAACACAAAATTTACAGTGGTTCGATCAACTCGACCTACGTCCACTCCCCGTAGGCGCCCTCCGGGTATTGCGCTAAATATCGTGACTCTCCTTTTTCTCCCACAGCAAGGCGGAGAAGCCCTCACAAAAATTCCTTTCATCGACCCGACGAGGTAAAGAACCCAACTCCTTTTGCTTCCTCCTAAAGCAGGCAAAGAACCTTGATCGATTGCTGAAGAAGACCTCTCTCACCCCTTTAAGGACAAGAGACTCTAATGGAAGAAGAAGAAGTTGAATAAAGCTTGGAGCAACTCTTGTGAAACTCCCTCACAAGCTCCCCCTCAAAAAATCCTCTCTCTCTCTCTCTTCCTCTCTCTCTCCCTTTAATCTAGGCTTTCTCAGGTTAAGACAACAACAAAAGATTACCTCTAGGGTAGAGTAAGTGATCTTAAATAGAAGAGCTTTAGAATAGCTCCTATTTTATACAAACTAACTTTATCATCTAGGCCGATAGGGGTATCAGCTTGGCCGATCAGCATAAATTTCACTTAATTAGCTCGGTCGGTTTGGGACAATTAGAACATTTTTTGTTACATTGTCCAAGATGATTCTTGGCCGATTAGTTTAAATCCGAGGAAAATCATCCTAAACATCACCCTTAGTAGAAGTAGGCTAATGTCAATCGTTCACGCCATCATCCCGGTCGATCCTGCGATCGGCCCGAACGATGTGATTGTGCAATTAGCCTTAATTGCTTTTCTTAATTACCATATTAATTTAGGCATAATTATGCTACTTCGTTCAGACTGATAGGATATCATCTTGGATGATGTCCTAAAATAAAGAATACCTAAATAGATCATGGCGGTTAATTATTTCTTATTTGAGCCTATCATCCCGGCTGATATAATATTGTTCAGGCCAATCTGCTTAATGATGATTGCCTTAACCATAATGCCCTGATTAGGGTTTCTATTTTTGAACCGATCGTCCAGGCTGATAAAAATATCAGCCCGGTCGATGTTACCAAAAACAGTAAACTCTAAGAAATAGTCAGAAATTCTCCCAAGGTCTGTGTGTGCAAGGTTACTTAGTATTAGGAGCCACATCTTTTACAATAGACTCAAGAAAAGGAAAAGTGTACAAAGTGACTTGGACTTAGTCTACACAATCTTGAGCTGGTTTCAATTGTCATATGATCTTGTGGACCTGAAATGTTAGTAGGCAAGTAATTCATAGAGAAACAAGAGTGTTTACTATAATCAAAATCGTAATTTATAAAAATAGATTCGCAACAATCTCCCCTTTTTTGATGATGACAAACACACAACGAATAATTCTAAGCAGTTAAGATATTAGTGTACTTGAAGCAGTGCAAACATATAGAACATCAAATATCAAAACAGAATAGTACAAGTACAAATATACTACTCCCCCTTTTGACAACTCAAAAGAAGGAGACAAATAAAAAATAATACATAAACTAAATAGCAGAAGAGAAATAGAAACTAATCAACAGAAAAATAGAAACAAACTAAAAGAAAACTAGTAAAACGATGGGACCTGATCAATTGAAGGAGGAGGTGGTGGTGGAGGCTGCTGAAAGTAGCTCATTAGTGTAGCAAATTATGCACCAAACCAGGCTATATACTAGTCGTGTTGTTGCTACTGTTGTGCAACGTAGGGTTCAAAATAGGCTAAGTCCTCCATGATGTGCTGCTCGTAGTGGTCTATTTCCTCAGCATGTTGTTGTTCCTGCGTAGCAACGTAAGTATCGAATCGGGCCTCCCCTTGGTCAAAGCGCTCTTTCAAATGGTCCAGCTGAGAGTGTTGGTGGAGCAGAACAGGTGCAGGAAAAGGTGCAGTAGCAGGTGCAGGAGCCTCCTCTTCCCCCTTCTGAGCTTCCCCGTCCCCTGGGTGGAGACGAGTACTATAAGGAGTTTGAAAGGAAATATTAGAGTAGAAAGCAGGTTGGAGGTTTGGTGGAGCAGGATATTGGAGGTTATACTTTGATTCTAAGACATAAGAAATGATATGTCCTAGGGATAGATTTGGTTTTCTCCTATGACATGGATCCTGAATGATAGTAAGATGGTCGATATAGCAAAAGATCATGTTGGTAGCATTGAATTCATGATTTGCTAAAATATAAAAGGTGGTGAGTGAAGGAAGGGGAGTGATGTGAACACGATCACCAGCCTTAGGAATTATCAAAGTGCTAAGGACGTGTTGTATGGTCCTAGCATCCTTGAGTAAGGATCTAGTCTTGCCCATGTGAAAATTAGCATTAGAATTGCAAAGGAAATGATTGGCTATAGCCTAGTCAAAATCAGGATCAGAACACAAGATGTGAAGTTTATCCCCTGTGGTGGAAAGCTGTAAAATCTCCGCACAATCCTGATATGTAATCTTGATAGGGTGTCGATTCACATATGAGAAAATAGAGGTAAAAGCAGAATTAATGCGAAGGCTTGCAAAGAACTCATAGAGCAATTAAAAATTGAATGGGACAACAAGAGTCATAAGAAAGCACAAGGAGGTATGGGAAAATAAGTCGAGTACCAGATAAGAGAGAAAATTTGGATTCACTATTCGGAAGACTGTGATTTCAGCCTCTTTGTAGCTCTAGTAGGCGGCTTGATCATCCTCCTCCAGGAAATGAGGGTCCAGTGTGGCCCTTGAGGAACTTTTGGACGGGTGAGCAGAGCACTTTTCTCCAGCCATTTTCATGAAATAGTAAGAAAATAGAGAGCATGAAGTAAAGATAAGAATTTGGTGTGAAGAAAATGGTTGGAAGGGCTCGGTTTATAAAGAATCGGCCAGATCAGCCAAGCCGATCGCAGTATCGTCTAGGCTGATCTGCTTCAATAATTGTGTACAGGCTGATTGGTCAAAAAGGTAGTTCGATCATTTGGGCTGATCAGATATCGATCGGGATGATTAGACACATGCGATCATCCCGAGGAGTCAAGCCGGACGATTGTTGAAAAAGCAGATCGTCCGGGCTGATTCGGTGGATCATCTAGGATGACGTCCAATAATGAATCATACTGACAAAATTTAAAATGTTTAAATCATGTGCCACGTGTATCGACCAGGCCGAACAAGTGGATCGTCCGGGCCGATTATCCAAAAAATGATTGTCCTAGCTGACTTTAAAGATTTTAAACATATTTCCAAGTGTATCATCTAGGACGAACACATGGATCAGTCAGGATGATTGTCCATAAAGAGGATAATATCATCTGGGCCAAAAAATGGATCGGCCAGGCCGATATAAATGATTGAAGCAGAAGAAGATAAGATTATCCAAGCTGATAATGGATCGTCCAGGACGATTAGAAGCAAAAAATCAAATCAATCGACAGAGGGGATTTTTCATAGTAAATTGATCGAATTGTCCTGGCCGAAAGGGGTATCGGCCGGGGTGATGAGAAAGAAGTTGATAATCAGAGGATAGATGGAGATGATTAGAGAAGGCCCAAAAACTTAATAAATAAATAAAAAAGACAGAAAAAAAGACAGAAAAGAGAAGAACAAAAACAATTTTTTTTTTAAATTTTAGCAAGGCATGAATATGATAAATGCTCCAAGTAGTTGAATTTTAAAGATCTCTAAGACCAATGAGTTAACAATGTCAAAATTTGAAAACGGTAGAACATCTGATCCTGTTAACCCTAGCTCGGACTTCTTTCAGGGCAAAAATCATCTTTTGAAAATAAAGGACCTAACTCATAACAAACTAATTGGGTAAGAAAGAAAGATCCATTCAAAACTTGGTTCTAAAGAAAATATCTTATAAAATAATATACCAAAGTAATTTGTCTAAATCATGGAATTTAAAATCAAGCATTTGAAAATATCAAGTAACCCATGAATTCTTCTAAAATTATAAAAGTTTGAAAGAGAAGTACGTTTATTTTTGTGGGCTTATTTTATGCCTCTTGTCAATTTGAATGACGTACTTTATACATCTTTTAATTTTTGATACAGTTTGTTTATATTTTTTAATTTGGCTTCATTGTGCATCCTTTTATTCGTAGCGTCATTGGCCCTTTTATTATTATTTTTTGTTTTTGCAAGCTATATCTCTTTCAAAAATTCTTAAATATTTTTAGTTGTGAGTACATCTTCTAGATAATTAGATTAATAACCTTTCTATTATTCCTAGATATGGTAACATCCAGGATTCTAGAGAGAGAACGTCCAGGATTCTAGAGAGAGAAAGGGAAATTCAAATTTCTATTTTGGGATAACGATCATAGGAGTTGATGGAGGCTGATGATCGCCGGCACTCTGCCAGTGATTTTCCCAGGGATGATCGTGGTTCTTCTTATAAGAAGTTGATGATGATGAAGATATCGAAATATGTCCAGTAAGATCACAGCACATATATGGATTTCTTACAGCAATCTCGGTTGTTAAAATCTCCTTTGTTCAAGGAGAATGGTGACGAATCATCTCTATTGAATTCTAAACAGGGAATTCAAATCCATTTGATGAAACTTCAAGGAGCTTTGGTATTTAAAGAGGTAGCAGAACCATCGCCTGTGGTGGTTAAGCATGTGGAAGGAAAAGGTAAGGTTGTAGTTGATATGGTGGATATGGTTACTCCGAATAGTATGAAATCATCTATAATTCCATCCGATAATACTGCATCGACTTCCGGAATGAAAATTTTTTTTAACCGGTTTGTGAATTTGAATGCAATCCCTGGACTTTGTCGCAGCGTGATAAATGAAGATTCACAAAAAAAGGTTAATAACATGAAATTACTAGATGGACAAGAGGGGGGGGGGTGAATTGTGAAAACTTTTTGACAATAGTTAAAACCTAAGGAGGAGTTCTAATATTTTTTAATGTTTTAAAATTTTAACATGAAAATTTAAACAACGTTTCTTTCACAAATTTTCCCAATCAAATATTGCAAAATAAAATGCACGCAGTAATAAAAGACAATAAGGAAAAAGCACACCGAGATTTTTATAGTGGTTCGGTCAAACCATGACCTATGTCCACTCCCCGGAGTGCTCCACTCCTGGTATTTCTCTACAAGAAATATCTCTCCTTTTGCCCACCTTGGCAAGGCTAAAAAGCCCTTACAATACTCCCTTTCACCAACCCGGCATGACGGAGTGCCAAACTCTGTTTTCACCCTCCTAGCGACGGCAAAGAACCTTCTCGTTTTTCTCCCTCCTAGAGAAGGCAGAGTACCTCGAGGTCACAGATGTAGAAGATCCTTTCCCCTTGGAAATCCTCCCATAAATTATTCTAGGGCCACAGGAGGAACAAGATGCAGCAAGTTCGGAGCAACTGTGTGATCTCCCTCACACCTTCTTCTCCCTCACAACGCTCACCTTTCCCTCCTCTCTCAAAACACTAAAGAACTTTTCAAGAGCTCTCTCCCTTGGAATCCCTCTCTAACCACGTTCTCCTCTATCTGATTCACACCCTCAAAATATGACAAGTTTTACACATAAAAATGGGCTCCAAAATCCCTGAGATTTCAAAAGTAGCTGTTATTATCATACAATACGATTTCAAATCGTACAGTACAATATGTATAAACAGACTTCATCCTGTACGAAGTGGTACGAACAGTTCAAAAGCATTCATACAATATGATATTAAATCGTACGGTACAAACCACAACAATTCTGTTCGTACAGGACGATATTCGGGATGATCAATCATCGTCTCTATTCATCGTATGGTATGACGGACATTGTACAGTATGATGAGACAAAAACAAGAGATTGTCCAGGATGATATCCAGGATGATTATAATTCTTCTCTGTTCATCATATAGTACGAATGTGTTCGTACAGTACGATGTTCAAATTATAATCAAGCCTTGATTTCTTGCACTAATACGGGTTAAATTAAGTAAGTATTTTAAAAAAAAATTGTACAATACAACGGTTTTCGTACAGTACGAGCGGCATAAAATAACTTAATTAAGTTAAAACGATGGCTAGGGTTTTGGATTTGAACATATCATACTGTACAATATTTTTTGTGTAGTACGATCTATTCACAAAATCATCCTACAAAGCTCTGATCGTACGGTACGAATTAACATCGTACAATATGATCTATAGAGAAAGAAATACTCTATATTTTACATTTAAAAACGAACTCTCCCCCTGTGTGTGTGCATGGTTGCTCAGACTTCTATGCATTTTGTGGCCAAACTCAAGAAAATAAAAATAAAATAATCAACAAAATACATTGCAGACTCATACTCCTAATCTACCCTTTCTTGAGTCTTCCTGTCATCCTGAGTAGCTTTCAATCTTCCTGAAATATTAGTACTCATGGAAAATAGCAAACAAAATAATATTCAATGATATATAATTCAAACGATATTATTTGTCGTCATCAAAATCTCATACTCGGGGTCATGGGTTGCAACAATCTCTCCCTTTTTGATGATGTCAAATAATTTGTTGTAAGCAAGTGTTAATTACATTTTTTTTTAATTTAAATATAAGAACAAGAAAAGTACAAAATAAAAGAAAAAGCATTACAAAATAAAAGGAAATGCATTTAACCATAGAACAAACTATAATAACCTTCTCCCCCTTTTGACAGCACCAAAAAGAGGAGGAAACACTAAAATAAAAAGAAGCTACAATACAAAGATAATCTAAGAGGATCCTGATCAGATGGTGGTGGAGGCGGTTTTGGTTGGAAGTACTGAAAGAGAGCATCAAAGCGGTGATCAATAGCAGTAAAGCATTCTCCAAACCATTGCATATCTATGTCGTGTTGCTGATGTTGTTCTTGAATGTGAGTATCGAGACGAGTTTAAAGTTGGTCGAAGCGTTCGACCAAATCATCCTCTGCTGGTGCAAGTACTCGGGGTGGTGCATGTCATCATGGACGTGCTTGAGCTGCGGCCGGGGCATCTTCCCCTTCTTCTTCATCAAAAATAGGTTCTTCCGGCTCGTGTCCCCGATGGAAAAGAATACGAAAAGAGGCATCCGTATAAAAAATAGAAAGATTGTTAGGTTCACTAGGATAGGTCATTTGATATTTATTTTGGAGAATATATCATATAAGGTGACCAAGAGCTATATTTTATTTTTGGAGAGTGGTAGGGAGACAAATGAAGGTCATAAGCGAATGTAGTCCATAATCATATCGGCCTAGTCAAATTTAGTGTTGGTCATGATAAGGTAGGTAGTGAAAAATAGGGTCGGGGTCATGTTGACACGGTCACCACCTTTGGGTATTATGGAGGTACGAATGACATGTTGAATTATGCGCTCATTTCTATTTAGTGATGAAACGAGAGGTTGGTGTTGATAGAATGCGGCGTTCCTAAGGACCCGATTAAAATCGCTCCAGTCAAAATCATTTGTAAGAAAAGAACGAACCAAAGGCCCATCAGTAGATAGCCCAATGTATTGAGCGATGTCAGCTTTGGTCATTTCAACATTTTGACGACAAACAAAAGAATGGAAAGTGAGGTTGTCGATGTATATGTTAGATTGGCTAGGAATTCTATAAGGAGTTTAGAATTGAAAGGGAAGACCAAGGTGAGAAGAAATTGGAGGGTGGTGGAAGCAAAGAGGTTCATTACCTCAAAGTTCAGAGCCCCCTGATTTAGCAGTCTGGAGGGTGTGATTTTGTAGGCTTTGAACTTGTGGTATGCATCCTAGTTTTTGGCATTCAAGAATCGAGCGTTATGGCGGCGAGAGGAAGACGAGCTTCCTGCTACCAAACAAGCTCTCTTGCTAGAGGTGAGTGAGTGGAGTGAGGATATATGCCTATCCATCTTATTTATAGGGTTTTCCTCATATCATACAGTACGATAGTACATCGTATAGTACGATATGGTAATAATTGTTCTGACGGTTTGTTCCGAGAAAAGGAGGTCAAAACGTACAGTACGATAAGTATCGCACAGTATGATCAGTTGAATATCGATCGTCCTGAGGGTCGTCAGTACAATTTTTGACCAAAAAAGTATCGTACTGTACGAACAGGTGTATCGTACAGTACGAATTACATTAATATCGTACCAAACACCTTTAAGTCGTTCTCATCCATTTGCTGAGTCGGATCGTATAGTACGATGTGGGAATATCGTACAGTACGATCACCAATAATAACATACCAGCATGCTTAAATTCATCCCAATTTGTTCGCTGACGTGGATCATACAGTACGAAGAGGATATCTCGTATGTACGATTACCAATTATTTATCGTACAGTACGATCAGTACGATCAACAGAGAAAATTTTCCATTTGTTGTGTTATATGTTGATTATAGTATATCGTTCAGTACGATAGTAGTATCGTACAGTACGATATTATAAAGTCATGTATCGTACAATACGATCAGTTGAATATCGATCGTCCCGAGGGTCGTTAGTGTGATTTTTGACCAAAAAGTATCGTACTGTACGAACAAATGTATCGTACAGTACAAATTACGTTAATATCATACTGAATGCCTTTAAGTCATTCTCATACGTTTGCTGAGTTGGATCGTACAGTACGATGTTTGAATATCGTACAGCATGATCACCAATAATAACGTACCAGCATGCCTAAATTTGTCCCAATCCATTCGCTGACGTGGATCGTACAGTACGAAGAGGAGATCTAATACCATACGATGACCAATTATTTATCGTACAGTACGATGTGGGTCGTACAGTATGATGTGGGTCGTACAGTACAATCAACAGAGACGAAATTTGTCGTTTGTTGTGTTCTATGTAGATTATAGTATATCGTTCAGTACGATAGTAGTATCGTACAGTACGATATTACAAAGTCAAGTTTAGTGCTTTTTGTGTAGTGAGTGTGTAATGATCAGGAGCAGCCTTAGAAGATTTTTTTTTTGTTTTTTTTTTTTTTTTTTTTTTTTTTTTTTTTTTTTTTTTTTTTTTTTTTTTGTTTTTTGTTTTTTTTTTCTTTTGTTTTTTGTTTTGGTTTTGTTTTGTTATTTTTTTTTGTTTTATGCAGTTATATCCATGACACCTAATCTAGTCCTCAAGGTGCTAAAGGTGTCGAATGCTAGAGGTTTTGTGAATATGTCATCCAATTGATCTTCTATAGCGATGTGATGCAATTCTATATCTCCTTTAGCAATGTGTTCTCTAATGAAGTGATGTCTAATATCTATGTGTTTTGTTTGAGAGTGCTGAATTTGGTTCTTAGATATGCAAATTGTGCTTGTGTTGTTACACATAATTGAAATTGTTCCTACAGGTAGGCCAAGATCAAGAATTTGTTGTTTCAGCCATAGTACTTGTGCAACACAACTTCCTACTGCAATATATTCTGCCTCGGTTGTGAAAAGTGCTACTGAGTTTTGCTTCCTACTGGATCAAGAAAATAATAATTGTCCTATGAATTGGCAGGTACCAAAGGTGCTTTTTTTATCTATCCAAAATCCTACAAAGTCTGAATCTGAGTACCCTAAGATTTCAAAGGAAGTGTTGTGCATAGGATACCAAATTCCTAAGTTTGGGGTGACTAGTAGATATCTAAGAATTCTCTTGACAGCAGTTAAGTGAGACTCTTTAGGGTCAGCTTGAAAACGGGCACAGAGGCACACACTAAACATTATGTCCGATCTACAGGTAGTCAGGTAAAGAAGGGACCCAATCATTCCTCTATATTTTTTTTTATCTACTGATTTTCCACTCAGATCTTTGTCTAGTTGAATTGTTGAGCTCATTGGAGTGTTCATGGGTTTAGCACTATCCATTTCATATTTTTTCAAGATATCTTTAGTATACTTTATTTGGCTAAGAAAAGTTCCGTTATCCATTTGTTTTACACTATAGCCAAGAAAATAATTAAGTTCTCCCATCATGCTCATTTCAAACTCATTACTCATTATTTTTGAAAATTCATCACATAACATTTTATCTGAAGATCCAAATAGAATGTCATCCACGTAAATCTGAACAATGAGAATTTCTTCTTTGACCTTTTATAAAAAGAGTGTAGTATCTACACTAACCTTTTCAAATCCTCTATCCAATAGGAATGAGCTAAGTCTTTCGTACCATGCTCTAGGTGCTTGCCTTAATCCATAAAGTGCCTTCTTTAAATTGAATAAATGTTTGGAAATTGTGAACTTTCAAATCCAGGGGGTTGCTCAACATGGACATCTTCCGTAATTACCCCGTTCAGAAATACACTCTTTACATCCATTTGATATAACTTAAAGTTCTTGAAGCAAGCAAAAGCTAAGAGCACTCTTATGTCTTCTAGTCTAACAACAGGGGCAAAGGTTTCTTCAAAGTCTATTCGCTCAATTTGGTTGTACCCCTTAGCTACTAGTCTGGCTTTATTCCTGAATATTGTTCCTGAATCATTCACCTTATTCTTGAAGACCCATTTTGTTCCAATAATACTTTGTTCTTTAGGTCTCTTGACTAACTCCCAAACATCATTCCTAGTAAGTTGGTTCAGCTCTACTTGTATTGCTAGATTTCCAAAATTCACCTCCTAAGGCTTGATCTATATTTGTAGGTTCTATCATAGAGATGAATGCTAATGACTAACCTCCTTCCTAAGTCCATGCCTAGTTCTTACATCTTCTGAAGGGTCTCCTAAAATTAACACTTTAGGATGACTAGAAGAATATCTTCATTCTCTAGGCATATCTTCCTGAGATTCTACCCTCTCTCCTAAGGTCATAGTCTCTACTCCTTGGATTGCCTCTATTTCATCATATTCAATTTTAGATTCAGAGGACTTATCTGATTCATCAAATACTACATGGGTGGACTCTTCTACTACTAGGGTTCTCTTATTAAAGATTCTGTAGGCCTTACCTACAGATGAGTAACCAAATAAGACACCCTCATCAGACTTGGGATTGAATTTTCCTAAGGGATGTTTACCGTTGTTCAAGATGAAGCACTTGCACCCAAAGACAAGTATGTGTGTAAGGTTTGGTGTCCTACCCTTAAGGAGTTCATATGGAATTTTGTTCAGCTTAGATCTAATGTTCACCCTATTTAAAACATAACATGCTATGTTGACTGCTTCTGCCCAAAAGTATATAGGGAGGGTGTACTCCGCTAACATTGCCCTAGCAGCTTCTACCAAGGTTTTATTCTTCCTTCATGCTATACCATTTTGTTGTGGTTTTCTAGGGGCTGAGAAATTGTGTTCTATTCCTAGCTCTTGACTGAACGATTCAAATCTATCATTTTGAAATTCTCCACCATGATCACTATGAATTGTTGAGATTTCACAACCTAACTTCCATTGAATCCATGTGGAGAAAACCTTAAATTCTTCAAAAGACTCATTTTTATGTGCTAAGAATCTTACCCAAGTGAATTTAGTGAAGTCGTTACAATCACAAATCCATAATTTTTCCCACCTAGGCTGGCTGTACTAACAGGTCCAAATAAGTCCATGTGTAGGATTTCTAGTGTCCTAGAGGTGATCACATCTCTAATTGAATGAAAAAATGATTTGAGTTATTTTCCTACTTGGCAAGCATCACATAAATGATCCTTTGTGAAATCAAACTTAGGTACGCCTCTAACTAGGTTTTTCTAAGTGATGTTTCTAAGAGTTTTCATACTAGCATGGCATAGTCTCCTATGCCATAGCCACGAGTCATCAACTGTTGTTTTCAAACAACATGAATTTGAACTATCAATGCAATCAAGGTCTAACATGTAAACATTGTTCATTCATTTTCCTTCTAAAACTAGTTTATCATTTAAACTAATCAGGCATTTATTAGATAGAAATTTAATATTAAAACCTTTGTCACACAATTGATTAATGCTAAGTATGTTATGCTTCAAACCATCAACTAGTAAGACATTTTCAATTAAAAAATTTTTAGCATTACCAATAATACCTGAGCCTATCACCTTCCTGGTAGTGTTGTCTCCCAAAGTTACTTTGCCTCCAGTTTTGGTCTCCAGTAGGATGAACTTCTTCATATCTCTAGTCATGTGACACGAGCAGCCACTATCCAGGTACCACATGCTCTCACTAGGTCTTTTGTGAGAGCACCCCTACAATTTCATTCAAAGATTAGATTTGGGAACCCAAGTGAGTTTGGGTTCCTCCTTATGCTTGCATGAATGAGATGTATGTCTGCTATGCTGTGATGGATGCAGTTTAGGTCACCATACTAAGTGTGTCCTACGGTGAATTGTGCATGTGCGGGCTATGTGACCTAACATGCCACAAGAGAAACACCTAACACCAAGAAATGGGTTCACTAATTTATGTGGGTGATAGTGCCTCTTCCTAAAGTTGTGTGATGCATGCTGTGTTGGGGGTTTGCTAAGATGGCCTAATGTGAGTGATGCAATTTCATTTTCTAGTTATTTTATTCTTTCACTGAAGGTTTTATTTTGAGCTGTAATTCCATCAACTTCTATTAATAGCAAGTGCTCACTATGATCTACTTTTAATGCAAGTTTATGTAGTCTATCAAAAGCTTCTTCTAGTTCAACATGAGTGGTTTTCAAGGTTTCATGCACTTCAGTTAGTTCAATATGCTTCTTATTTAATGTATCATACTCATCAAGAAGTAGCATATGATCTCTATCTAAATCAGAATTTTCTTTAAACAAGTTAGCATGCTCAGATTGTAAAGAACTAAATTCAACATTAAGCTTAGCATGCATCTTTTTCAACTTCCTATACGAGTCATGGATATTTTCAGAAATAAGTAATAATTCTTCATATAAAAGTTGACATACCTCAACTTTATCCAATTGATCAAGGTTATCATTAGCCACAAGACACAAATTTGTTACCTCTTCCTCTGCTTCTTCTGACCATTCTGAGGTAGAGTCGACCCAAAAAGCTTTTTGTGTCTTTATCTTTCCTTTCTTGTATTTTGATTTGTCATCTCCTTTCTCCTTAGCTGGTTGACTCTTCAGATTGGGGCAATCAGCTCGAAGGTGACCTGGCTTCCTACATTCAAAACAGATTGTATCAGATGAAACCTTATTGGACGTTGAGCTCTTACCTTTATTCCAGCTGTTCTGATGACGCTTCTATTTTCTCTTAAGGAAATTTTTGAATTGTCGGGTCATCAGTGCTATATAATCCTCTTCCTCCCCTATAAAGCTTTCACTTTTTGAGTTGTTAGCTGTTAATGCCACCGTTCGTTCCTTCTTCTTTTCACCTGCATCACTTTGTCTCTGACTCACTCTTTACTCGTATGCAATAAGTGACTCAAGGAGATTATCAATAGAGTAAACGTTAATGTCTTTAGATTCAGTGATAGCAATTATCTTTGCATCATAAGAACTAGGTAAGCATCTAAGAATTTTATTTATTTTCTCAGAATTTGAAATCTCTTTACCTAATGCATGCAAGGATATCATGATTTGGGTGAACCTAGTGTACATGTCAGATATTGTTTCGCTAGGTTTCATGCAGAAGAGTTCATAATCATGCAGTAAAATATTAAGCCTAGACTGTGTTACTTCACTTGTTCCTTCGTATGTAATGCACAGTCTATCCCAAATCTCATTACCAGTGGCACAGGTAGACACTTTCATATAGTCCTAAGACTTCAATGCACAGAAAAGCAATTTAAATATTTAGCATTCAGTTGGGCTAAATTCCTATCCTCATTGCTCCATTCATTAAAAGGTACAGGAGTTTTCAATCCATTAACAGTTTTAAACGGTGCAACATATCCATTATTCACTAACATCCACATGCGGTAATCAATAGATTGTAAAAAAGTAGACATTCTAATTTTTTAGAAATCAAATGGAATGTTATCAAAAAGAGGTGGACGGGATATTGAATAACCCTCCGCAGTATTACGATTACCAAAATGCAAACATGACCATTTTTTCAAGGTTTTCTAGAACACTATTTTTGAAAAACACGCTCTGATACCAATTGAAATTACTAGATGGACAAGAGGGGGGGGTGAATTGTGAAAACTTTTTGACAATAGTAAAAAACTAAGCAGGAGTTTTAATATTTATTGATGTTTTAAGATTTTAACATGAAAATTTAAACAACTTTTCTTTCACAAAATTTTCCAATCAAATATTGTAAAATAAAATGCACACAGTAATAAAAGACAATAAGGAAAAAGCACACCAAGATTTTTATAGTGGTTCGGTCAAACCATGACCTACGTCCACTCCCCAGAGTCCTTCACTCCGGGTATTTCACTACAAGTAATAGCTCTCCTTTTTCCCCCCTTGGCAAGGTGGAGAAGACCTTACAATACTCCCTTTCACCAACCCGGCGTGGTGGAGTGCCAAACTCTATTTTCACCCTCCTGGCGACGGCAGAGAACCTTGTCATTTTTCTCCCTCCTAGAGAAGGAAGAGTACCTCGCGGTCACGGATGTAGAAGAGCCTTTCCCCTTGGAGATCCTCCCACAAATTCATCTAGGGCCACAGGAGAAATAAGATGCAGCAAGTTCGGAGCAACCGTGTGATCTCCCTCACACCTTCTTATCGTTCACAACGCTCACCTTCTCCTCCTCTCTGAAAACCCTAAAGAACTTTTCAAGAGCTCTCTCCATTTGAATCCCTCTCTAACCACATTCTCCTCTATCTGATTCACACCCTCAAAATATGACAAGTTTGACACATAAAAATGGGCTCCAAAATTCTTGAGATTTCAAAAAGTAGCCGTTACTTTTCGTACAGTACGATTTCAAATCATATAGTACATTATGTATAAATAGAATTTGTCTTGGTATGAATAGTTCAAAAACATTCATACAGTACGATATTAAATCATACGGTATGATCCACAATAATTTTGTTCGTACAAGATGATAGTCGGGACGATCAAACATTATCTCTGTTCATCGTATGGTACGATGGACATCGTACAGTACGATGAGATAAAAATAAGATATCATCCAGGATGAGATTCGGGATGATTATAATCCATCTCTGTTCATCGTATTGTACGAATGTGTTCGTATAATACGATGTTCAAATTATAATTAAGCTTGGATTTCTTGCACTAATCACGGGTTAAATTAAGTAAGTATTTAAAATAAATTGTACAGAACGAAGGTTTTTGTATAGTACAAGCGACGTAAAATAACTTACTTAAGTTAAAACAATGGCTAGGGTTTTGGATTTGAAAATATCATACGGTACGATATTTTTTGTACAGTACGATCTATTCACAGAATCGTCCTACAAAGTTCTGATCGTACGGTACGAATTAACATCATACAGTACGATCTATAGAGAAATAAATACTCTTCATTTTACATTTAAAAACAAACTCTTCCCTGTGTGTGTGCATGGTTACTCAGACTTCTATGTATTTTGTGCCCAGACTCAAGAAAATAAAAATAAAATAAACAACAAAATACATTGCATAGTCATACTCCTAATCTACCCGTTCTTGAGTATTCCTGTCGAACTTAGCATCTTTTGATCTTCCTGAAATGTTAGTACTCATGGACAATAACAAGCAAAATAATATTCAATGAATAGATAATTCAAACGACATTATTTGTCATCATCAAAATCTCAAACTTGGGGTCATGGGTTGCAACATAACAATGTTCATTCTGGTTTGGAAAAGAAAAATTTACCAGATGGAGTTAAGGTGACTGTAGAAATGCCGAAATTGATAAACTCTGATATTAAGAATCCTTGGAGTAAGAAACCATATATTTAATTGGATTTTAAAGAAGATGAGGTGATTCTTTCGAAGGATGGAAAGGCAGTGAGAATCATTGAGGAATTGGAGGAATTGAATTCAAAAAAACTTTCAAAACTTTTGGTTATCAAGGTTTACAGAAAGGAGCTACCTTCCCATATGGTGGCTTGGGAGCTAAGGAAGCAATGGAAGCAATATGGGCAATTCCATTTTACCACATTAGGAAGAGGTTGGTTTTTATGTTCATTCTTATCGGAAGAAATGGTAGAAGCTGTTCATTCTGGAGGATCTTGGTATGTGAATGAACATATAGTTGGAATGGAGAAGTGGTCTCCATAATTCAATTCTTCTTCTACAAAAGGGCTTACTTCTCCTATTTGGATTAGAATGCCTTACTTACCTTTGCAATGTTGGGATGAGAAGAATGTAGCTTGTATAGCTTCAGGAATTAGAAAACCAATTATGTTAGATGGAAACATGTTTCATTGGGGTAGAAGAGAATTTGCTAGAGTTTGTGTGAGAATTCAACTAGATCAACCTCTTCCTCAAGGTGTATGGGTTGATAGCAAGGCTGGTAGATTCTATCAAAAAGTGGAATATGAGAAGATTTCAAACTTTTGCTTTGGTTGTGGGAAGATTGGACATGTGGGGAAAGAATGTATACCTATGAAAGAAGTTCATAAGGAATTGAAGGTGGCTCATGGAAATTCTGTGGAAACATGTTTGGGAAATCAACAAACAAGCTTTAATAAACCTTCTTATGGTCGTTGAAGCTTGGTGAAAAATAAGAAGAAAAGGTTTTTAAATCAGGGCAATAAGTGGATTAATCCTAATAATTCTAGAATTTTAAAAAAATTGATGCTCCAGTAACAGCAATTGAGGCTGACCGGTTTGTTTTGGATTCAAGTATTGATAATAACTTGATCCAGAATCTCCCAGTAGAAGCTAGTATTAATGCTAATCAAATTAAAGAAGGTGAAAAAATAGAGAAAGTGATATAGAGAAGCAGAGGATTCAAAATCCTGTTATACTGGAGAAGAATTTCTGAAATACTGAAAATATTTCTAGCTCTATTCCAGAACCATCCCAGAATGGTTTAAACATCTTAAAGGGGAAGGGTTGCTTGCGATCTCAGGTAAACCCTAAAGGATTACTTGCGAACTCAAGTATTCCCTATCATAATTTATATATCAAGATTCAGGAAGATGTTATAGAGCAGGTGGTACTACAGAATTCTTCAGCAGCTGATACAGATAAAAATTCTATTATTAATGCTTTGAGTATTCAGGAGAGGAAAAATCCTTCTAAATTTATTTTAGATAATTTGTTTACAGAGGAAGTTGTTGGTGATCTTCTTAGCAATAACATGTTTTCTATTCTGCAAGCAGCTAGACATGTTGATAAAGCTGAGCAAACTGAGGATATTCCTTTGGTTGATAGAGAAGTAGAAGAGTTGGAGATGGAAGGTGATAAATCTGGTAAAATTTTCACTAACCGAAAGGACTTGGTGTGGAGAACTTTGTAGGTGGTAAAGTTAAGTTCAAGTTACAAAAAGAACTCAAATCTTTGGGGAACAATTCATTGAAATCTAAAACAAGAAAGGGAGAGATTAAAAATATTTGTAGTGGGTCTAATCCCACTTCAAAGAAAAAACGAGTTCCATTATTTTTTGGAATTGTAGGGGGGCTAGGAAGGTGGTAGCCTCCAGGTATTTAAAAGAAATTGTTAAAGATAATTACGCTTTGTTTGTGGGTCTAATGGAAACTAAAATTTCTTCCATGGATCCTAAGGAAGTTAAAAATTTTGTAGGTGAATTAAGGGATTATTTTCTGTATCCTGCAGCTAGTTTATCCAATGGAATTATGATTTGTTGGGGGCGGTACTTAGCTACTTTTGAAGTAATGGAAGCCAATGAATAGGTAGTGGTGGGTAGACAATGGTCCGATTGCTACGGTGTATGGTAGTAGAGAGAATTGTAAAAGGAGGCTATTATGGAATTATCTGGAAAATTGTTTTGATGACAATTTTCCATGGATTATAGGGCGTGATTTCAATTGCATAATTTCTGAAAGTGAGAAGAAATGTGGTAAAAGTTTGTGCATTCTCAAGGCTCTCAAGACATGATCTCTTTCATGAGTAGAGGAGACCAAGATGAAGTTGGATTTTTGGGTCCTAACACTTGGTGTAATAATAAAAATGGAGGAGGTAGGATTTTGGAGAGATTAGACCGTTGTCTTCTTAATTGTGATGCTCTAAATATTCTCCAAACGGCGGTGGTGAGACATCTAGCAAAAGTAGCATCGGACCATTGTCCAATTGCTATTAAAATATTGGCTTCCAAGATTAAAAAGAAGAGGAATTTTGTGTTTGAAGACTTGGTTATCTTATAAGGCCTCGCATTCAGTGGTTCTAGCCTCTTGGAGCAAAAATAGTAAAGGTACGGCTTCAGAAATTTTAAATTCTAAATTCAAAAGAACTTTAAGATCTTTATTTTTTTGGAGTAAGGAGAAGCACAAAAAGCTGATGGAAGGTAAAGAGAAGTTGAAAAAAGAAAATTTTGATTTACAAGAAGAAGAAGTTAATTTGGGAGGCTTATCGGAACTAAAGCTTCATTGTTTAAGAGCCAAAATTGCAGAATTTAATAACACATTGGGCAGGCTCAGCATATGGTGGAAGGAAAGGGCTAAAATTCAATGGTTGAAAGATGGAGACTCTAACTCCAATTCTTCCATGCTTTTGCCACGGCTAGGAGAAATTCAAACAGAATAAATATTGTGAAAAATGAGGAAGGAATCATATGTGAAGATGAGAAGAGTGTTGAAGATGTATTCATTAATTTTTTCAGCAGCAAATGGAAGTCAAAGATATGAAAATTAGATGGGTGGCCGGAACCTTCAAATAAATTGGTTGAAGATGACTGCAAAATTCTTTGTAAAGATTTTTCTTTAAAGGAGCTGGAGGATATCATTACAAGTTTGGGATCCAATATTTCTCCAGGTATTGATGGCATCACTTATTCTTTTATTAAATCCTATTGGCCAATCATTAAGCATGATGTTTGGGCTGCTATCAATGAATTTTTTACTTTGGGTTCTCTTTGTCCTTGTTGGAAAGAGACCAATGTGGTTTTAATTCCCAAAGTGGATAATCCAATGACTCCTGTTAACTATCGTCCTATAAGCTTGTGTAATGCTATTTATAAAATTGTAGCCAAGATGATATTAAAAAGGATGAATTTCTTATTTCCTAAAATCATCTCAGAAGAACAAAATGCTTTTATCAAGGGTCGGTCTATGTCTGATCAAATTTTACTTGCTCAAGAATTGTTTAACAAGTTTAGACATTCTAAAGCTAAGAAAGGATTGGTGGCTATCAAACTTGATATGGAACAGGCATATGACAGCATGTATTGGTCAACATTGGAAAAAGTTATGGATTGGTTTGGATTTGTTAAGTTTTTTTCTAAATTAATTTTGGAATGTGTTGTTAATCCTAAATTTTCCATTTTGATTAATGGTGGAAGTTCAAAGTGGATAGAGGCTAGTTGTGGATTTAGACAAGGATACCCTCTATCTCCTTTCCTTTTTATCTTGTGATCTCAACTTTTGCCTGAAGAATTTGGAGATTTAGGTAAGAGGATTGGTGTAAAAATCAATTTAAATGGACCTATGATCTCTCACTTAATGTATGCCGATGACATTATATATTCTCTAAAGCTAATAAGTGTTTGAAGAAAGTTGATAAGATTATGAAGAATTATTGTAGTTGGACAGGTCAAAAGGTTAACCTTCTCAAATCGGCTGCTCTTTTTAGTAAAAATATGAAAAAAGTGATTGTAGATCCCTTCTCAAAGTTATCAACTTTAAAATAGTGAAAGAAATGGATTATTTGGGAGTTAGGATAGCTCTTAGAAGGTTGGTCAAATCTGATTTCAATAAATTAATTGTAAAATCTGTGGCCAAGATGAACCTATGGGTAATAACTTCATTTCTCTTGCTGGTAAAATCACTTTGATCAATGCTTCAGTTTTATCAATACCAATTTATCAATCCAGTCACTCGTTGATACCTAAGGGAGTTTTATATGAAGAGGAGAAAATGTGTAGAGAATTTTGTTGGAACAAAAGAGATAGTAATCATGGAATGCTTTATGTATCTTGGAGCTCATTGTGTAAACCAAAAAATAAAGGAGGGTATGGTTTACATTCTATGGTGGAGAAATTGGGACCTTTGAGATCTAAATATGCATTGAACTTTATTACCAAACCAAATTCTATTCTCAACACAGTTTTAAAAGCCAAGTATGGTAATGTTTTATGGAATGATGCTAATAGAGCTTGCTGTTCTTCAACCTGGAAATTGATCCAGAAAGGTGCTGAATATTTACTTCCTATTATGAGATGGAGGATTGCTAATGGTAAGAATGTGGATACTTTCAAAGATATATTGATTCTGGATAAAACAATAGAGAAAAGGCCTACTTTTATAACAGTTTTAGATCAAGAATTTAGTCTTGTTTCAGTTTTTTTATCTGAAGGAACGTGGAACAGGCTGATGCTATGTTTTGGTCCAACACTTATTGAATTAATTGTCTTAATTCCTATTCAGTTAGATTAAAACGAAGATAAGCTGGAGTGCATACACAAACTATCTTGCAGATCTATATCATCTCTTTCTTATGAAAAGAAGTTTGAAAATATTGAAATATATGAAATTTCAGCTGGAGAAGGAAACTAAAACTAAAGCCAAAAATTGACATGTTATGGTGGAGATTAAGTAAGAATAGCATTCCTACTTTTGCATTTCATGTATACAGGAGGCTAGCTGACATTGGAGATTGCCCGAGGGGCTGCATGGAGATGGAAGATACAGAGCATGTGATTTTTAAATGCTATTTGGTTAAAAAGGTTTTAAAATTGCTGGCTGATTGGCACTTTAACATTCCAGCTTTTGATTCATTAGCTGGTTGCTATCAATTATTTTTGAATTTGGCTTCTTCAAATCCTTTCCTTGGAAATCTACTTTGTTCTGTGCTGTTCTACTGCTGGAATAGTAGAAACAAACTTGTTCATGGAGGCGTGGATGACTCCGGTTACACTATTGCTACAAGATCCATTATTCAAACTATGTCATCTTTTGATACTTGTTTAATCTGGGGAAACTGGGATGCTAATTAGTTGTTTAAGCTGTCTCAATTCTCTTGGCATTCTCCTCCTCCGGGATGGATCAAGGTAAATATTGATGCTTCAGTTCTTCCTAATAACAAAACCGATATTGGTGGTATTTTCAGGGATTGTAAGGGCCGTGGATTAATGGCTTTTGGATTTCATTGTCTTCATTGGGATTGCTCGCAAATGGAGTTATTTACAATCCTAGCATTGAGAGAATATATCCAAGATTGGATGCTTGAAGTTAAAGGTATTGTGATTGAAGGTGACTATTTTAATGTCATTAAGATATTTCAAAATTCCTTTAACAAACCTGTTTTTGATAAAGAATTTCTAAAACCTAAGGATTTAGATTTTATTTTTAAATTCAAGCATTTCATCTTTTCTTTTGTTATTAGAAGTTGTAATAAGTTAGCTGATAATTGTGCTAACTATGCTCATTCTTCTTCCTTCTGTTGGGATGATTTCCCTAGGAATAAAGTTCCTCCTTTATTTCTAGAATTGTTGAAGGAGGATTCTTCTTGTAAATAATTGGTGGTTAATAAAAATTTGCTTATTGCATTGTTCAAAAAAGAGTAGATCTTCTAGATATTAGAGAAGAAAAACTCACTCTCTAATATATGGAAAAATAGACCACAAAGTAGACTTACTAATCATATAATAAATGCAATGGTAAGATTTCAATTAACTTTAAAGATATATAAAAACTTTGAATATTATATATATAAGGTAGATTATTGTAGCAAGATAGAAAAGATATTAATTTCCAAATCCAGTTGTTAATTTAAGATATAATTTTATTTAGAAAAGAAAATTATATCACTAAAAGAGGTTAGAGGGAGGGAAAACCATCAACGGTGTTTCTTCATTTAGTTGATTTAGAGATGTTAAACATTGGCTATAAATCTTCAAAAAATAAAAACTAGGAAAAATTATCATAAAGTAAGAAGAAAGCCAAAGGAAAAAAAACAACAAACATGAAAAGCTAACACAAAAATAAAAGAAAGATAATAATAATAATCAACAGACTATGCAATCCAGAACTTATTAAGCAGCAAGTTTAAGCAATTATGAGGCGTGAGCTTCCACTGTTCAAGCACTCATGAGGTCTTTGGTGAGAGCACACCTACAAAAATCATCAACCGTTAGATTTAGGAACCTAAACAAGTTTGGGTCCCTCCTTATGAAAAGAAGAATGTAATGCATTTATGTTATGCAGTTAAACATGCAATTTTGGTCTCCAAACCTAATGTGTACTACGGTGAATGGTGCAAGTGTGTGCTATTTGTCCTAACATATAGAATGAAAAACATCTAATACCAAGAAAAGGATTTCTTAATCAGCTTGGGTTATAATGCCTCTTCCTAAGTTTTGGCTTTAAATCAGGTATTGATATATTGCAATCTCTCTCAAGTGTATTCAATTTTGCTTTAAACCTCAAGTTAGCATTTTCTAAATCAACATCCAAACAGTGCTTTTATGTTCATATTCTTTAGTAGAAGCTTTAAAATCAGATTCAAGCGAGGTGTAGGAAGCTTTCAAAGCATTATGCTCAACAATTAATTCAAAATACTTTTTATTTAAATTATCAAATTCATCAAGTAGAGGCATGTGATTGCTATCAATTTGGAGGTGTTATTTACTCAAAACTTCATGCTCTTTTTGTAAATTAAAGAAAAACTCAAATTTTAAATTAGCATGCATTTTCTTAAGTTTTATATTTGATGCATAAATTTTCTCACATATTTCAAGCAATTGGTCATATGTTGGTTCACATACCTCTTCTTGGTCACTTTGACCGAGAAGATCATTTGCCATTAAGCACAAGTTTGTTGTCTCTTCCTCTACCTCAGTTTTAGAGGAGTCAGATGCAGACTCCACCCAGAAAGATTTTTAGTACTGCTTCTTTTCCTTCATGTGTTTGTGTTTTTCCTCATCCTTCTCCATGCTTGGAGTCTCCTTGAGTATAAAACAATCAGTTTTAACATGTCTAGGCTTCCTGCATTCATAACAAACAAGATAAGAGGAATTTTTATAATTTTTGCTATCCTTAACTCTTTTCCATTTCTGATGATAATTGTTGTTCTTCCTTAGAAAGTTTTTGAATTACTTAGTCATGAGGGAAACATCATCACTTTCAGACCCAGAAGAGTTATTGTCCTTTAGTGCTATAGTTTTCTCTTTCTTTCTCTCACATGCATCAACATTTCTTTGATTCACCCCTTGCTCGTAAGCAATGAGTGATCCAAGTAAGTTATCAATCGAATAAGTATTCAAATCCTGAGATTCAGTAATTGCAGTGATTATAGCATCAAAAGAGGAAGGCAAACTTCTCAACATTTTATTCACCTTTTTATAGTTAGTGAGTTCTCTTCTTAAGGCCTGCAAAGAAGTTACAATTTGAGTAAACCTTGCAGATATTTTAAAAATTGATTTAGGTGGTTTCATATGAAAAACTTCATAACCATATAATAAAATATTTAATCGAGATTACATGACTTCTTTAGTTCCTTCATAAGTAATACACAATTTATCCTAAATTTTTTTACTAGTTGTGCAAGTTGAAATATGCATGTAATATTCATATTTTAAAGCACAGAAAAAACAATTCAAACATTTTGCATTAAGTTGTGCTAAATCCATATCATCGAGAGTCCATTCAGTAAAAGGAAGAGGAATAGTAATGCAATTAAGTTTATCAATTGGGGGTGTATACCATCCTTAACAAGTATCCACATGCGATAGTAAATCAATTATAAAATGGTAGACATGCGATTTTTCCAAGAATCAAATGGTTATTATCAAACGAAGGTGGTCGGGTAGTGGAATACCCTTTCTCAGTATTACGATTACCAAAATTACCCATGGATCAAAATTCAAAAAGTTTTCAAACTTTATTTTTATGAATCCCGCTCTGATATCACTTGAACGTTTGTTAGGGATGTTAAGCCCTTATGAACTAGCCCAAGACTAACCAAGAGGGGGGGTGAATTGGTATTTTAAAAATTATTTTGAATCAAAACACAATCACAAACCAAAATCACCACAATGAAAATCAAAGTTCAGAAGAAATAAATGTGGAAGATTAATAAGAAAAGAGTACAAAAATTTATTATGGTTCGATCAACTCAACCTACATCCACTCCCCGGAGGCACCCTCTGAGTATTGTACTAAACACTGTGACTCTCATTTTGCTCCTACAACAAGGCGGAGAAGCCCTCATAAAAACCCCTTTCTACTAATCCCGGCGAGGTAGGAAACCCAACACCTTTTGCTTCCTCCTAAACTAGGCAGAGAATCTTTATCAATTACTGAAGAAGAGCTCTCTCAACCCTCCAAGGATAAGAGACTTTAGTGGAATAAGAAGAAGAGGAACAAAGCTTGGAGCAACCCTTGTGAAACTCCCTCACAAAATCCTCTCTCTCTCTCCCTCTCTCTTCCTTTCCTCTATGCTTTCTCAGGTTAAGACAACATCAAAAGATTATCTCTAGGGTAGAGAAAGAGATGTTAAATAGAAGAGGTTTGGAATAGCTCTTATTTTATACAAAATGACTTAATCATCAAGGCTGATAGTGGTATAGGCCTGGCCGATCTGCAAAAATTTTTCTCAATTAGCCTGATCAGTTTGGGACGGTTAGAGTAATTTTTGTCACATCGTCCAGGATGATAGAATATCATCTTATTAGTTCAAATCTGATGAAAATTGTCCTGAACATCACCTTGAATAAAAGTAGGCCGATGTCAATCATCCATGCCATTGTCCCAACCGATCGTATAATCAGGTTGGCCGATGTGATCATGCAATCAACCTTAATTACTTTCCTTAATTACCAGATTAATTTAGGCATAATTATGCTGCATCGTACAGGCAGAGAGGATATCATCTTAGATGATGTCCTAAAATAAAGAATACCTAAATAGATCATGGCGGTTGATTCTTTCTGAATTGAACCTATCATCTCCGTCGATACAATATCATCAAGGCTGATTTGCTTAATGACGGCTGCCTTAACCATGATGCCTTGATTAAGGTTTCTATTTTTGAACCGATCATCCAAACCGATATAAATATTGGCCCGGCCGATGTTAATAAAAATATTAAACTCTAAAAAATAGTCAGAAATTCTCCCAAGGTGTGTGTGTGTGTAAGGTTATATAGCATTAGGAGACACATCTTTTACAATAGACTCAAGAAAAGAAAAAGTGTACAAAGTGACAGACTTAGTCTACCCAATCTTGAGCTGGTTCCAATTGATGTCTGATCTTGTGGACCTAAAATATTAGTAAACAAGATAGTCGTAGAGAAACAAGAGTGTTTGCTATCATAAAAATCATAATCCATGAAAACATTTTCGCAATAATTGTATTACTTAGCTTTTAATATTTTTGAAAATATAAATGTCTACTTTTCTTCAATTGCTTGACTATCACATGTGAATTTTAGTACAGGAAGGATACACTAGTTTAACTAGACTTATAGATGGTATTAGAATTGAAATACTATTTGCTAACTGGATTATAAAAGAATAAGAATTTGCTTTATTGAATGTAAGATGTTTAAATAGTTTCTTTTGCTCACTTAAATCTGAAGACTACATGTGTGTTTCTACTTGTAAAGTTGAAAACAAAATTGGGATAGACATTATATCACATATAAAGGGACTAATAAAGTGAATCAATCTAGATTAAATATTTTATTGCATGATTATGAACTATTATATATGTACACAAGTTTCACTTAAATAGTCACCTCCTAGCATGCTTTAGGTAGGGAAATAATGAATACAGAAAAATTGAATAAAATGCTTTATTTTTTTGCCTACTTCCTATAATGCTAAAATAACTGCTATTACAAAGTGTAAAGATTTAACTATTTATTCTATTAACAATCTTCTTGGATCACCAATTACTTACGAGTAAGGAGTGACTCAAAGATAGATTGATGCAGATCAGAAGCAAAATGAATAGAATATAGCATTAAAAGTGGACGCCTCAGAGAGCGATCAGTCTCAGCCTGAGGATTAAGAGGACTTCCTTGATGACTAAGTAATTTAAGAGTTTTCTAAAGAGGAAGCAAAGGAGATGCCAGTAGTTGAATAAAGGTAAGTTCCATAAAAATGTTAAGGCTTATATTGATGTGATTTCCTATGAATGAAAGAAGCATGTACACATCAAATCTGATTTCTCTAATCTTAAAGCCTATCCTAGTAAGGAGAAGGCTGAGGAGAAAATAATTGTGAGGAAGGGCAAGAAGAGGTTACAGAGAGCTTTTTGGGTAGACTAAACTTCAGATTCATAAGAAATAGAAGTAGAGAAAGAAGTAACCAACTTGTGTTTGATGGCTGACAAGCGTGATCAGTTAGATTAAGAAGAGGTATGAGACTTAACTTATAAAGAGTTTTTTTATGTTTCTGAAAAGATTCATATAATATATAGAAAACTTAAAATATGAATGCTACGTTGAATTTAAATTTCCTTAAACTACGAAAAGAGCATGAAATCCTTCAAAAAGATTACACACTAATTGATAGCAACCATATGAAATTGTGAGATGAGTATGATGAATTGAACAAATAACATGAACTATTAAAATCATCCCACACTGAACTAGAAAAAGATTTTAAAACTTTTATGAATGAATATGATAGTATAGATCACTATTTAAAAGTTGATAAAACTGCGTTAGAAAGTGCAAACTCATTCTTTAAAGCAATATTTAGTGCACTAGAGAAAAATATGATTTCACCTACCCCTGAACAATTTTTTAATCCTGATTAAAGACAAAATTTAAAACCTAGGAAAAGATAATTTTTCTCTCGTAGATTGAAAAATTCTTTTCCTAAAATTAAATATATTTCTTGTGGAATGATTGGGCACATATCCCATACTTGCACTATTAATAGAAAATCAAATCTAGAGTGGAGACCAAAGATATGTAAAATAAATAATATCATACATGCATCTAGATTAATTTTACCAAGAGGGGAACCCAAACTTGTTTGGGTTCCCAAAACTAACATTTGATTATCTTGTAGAAACGCTATCATATAAGACCTTAAGAGAGTACTTGGTACTTGGACAACTGATGTTCAAGGTATATGATTGGAGATACAACACAATTCATATCACGGGAAGCCAGGAATAAAGGGAAGGTTACACTGGGAGATAATACCACTAGGAAAGTGGTAGGCATATGTATGATGGGAAACTTGAAAAACTTATTCATTGAGAATATTTTACTTGTTGAAGGTTTAAAACATAATTTGTTGAGTATTAGTCAGTTGTTTGATAATGGTTATAGTGCTAAATTTTCTCCCACTAACTACATATTAAGCCAAAATAGAAATGATATTTTATATGTAACTAAGGTAAATAATGTGTATATGCTAGATTTGAATTATATTAAATGTCCTAATACTTTTTGTTTGAAAATAATTTTTGATCAATCATAATTATGGTACAGGAAACTTTGTCATGTTAGCATATACAATCTTAGGAAAATTACCCAAAAAGAACTTGTTTGAGGTATACCAAAATTAGACTTTATTAAGGATCACCTATGTGATGCATGTCAACTAAGAAAATAGATGAAGTCCTTCTTTCATTCCATTAAAGATCTTAGAACTAGAAAACTATTGAAGATAATTTATATGGATCTTTTTGGACCAGATAACACTATAAGTCTAGGAGGGAAAGTATATAGATTTGTGATTATTGATGATTTTTTTAGATTCACTTGGGTTAAATTTTTATTTCATAAGAGAATTATTTGAGGAATTTAAAAAAATTTTAACCTGAATTGAAAGAAAACTAGGATGTAAAAATTTATTAATTTAAAGTGATCATGAATGTGAATTTAAAAATGAAAATTTGAGAAGTTTTGTAAAGAGAAAGGAGTTGATCACAATTTTTTAGTACCCATGACCCCTTAAGAGAATGGGGTAGTTGAAGGAAAGAATAAGATACTAATTGAAGCTGCTAGAGTAGGGTTGGAAGAAATACTCACTTCTAAAATATTTTTAGGCTGAAGCATTCAGTACATCTTGTTATGTTATGAATATGGTGACTATTAGATCAAAATTGAATAAAATACCCTATGAGCTTCTTAAGGTTAGAACACCAAATTTGACACATTTTCATATTTTTGGATGTAAGGTGATTCATAATAATGGAAAATTCCTTTAAGAAAATTTGATCCAAAATCTTATGAAGGAATTTTTCTTGGATACTATAGTGTTGGAAAATTATATAGCATTTTAAATAAAAGAACTTTGGTAGTTGAGGAGACTACACATGTTATGTTTGATGAATATGAAATTTTGGAAGATGATTATATTGAAAATAACTCCCAAGGAATTGAAAAGATAAAATTGGAAGAAGATATGAAAAAAGAAAACACTTTACCTAAAGAATGGAAATTTTCAAAAAATCACACTAAGGAATAAATTTTAGGTGAACCAAGTGAGGGTCTTAGGACTAGGCATGGACATAGCTAAGAGGTTAATCATTCTGTAATTATATCAATGATTGAACCCACAAATTTTAGTCAAGCACTTTTGGATGAATTTTAGATTTTGTCCATGCAAGAAGAGTTGAATTAATTGGTATGAAATGATGTTTTAGAATTGATAGAAAGGATAAAAAATTAAAGTATTGTTGGAACTAAGTGGGGGTTAAAAAATAAAATGAATGATTCAATAGTTGTGATTAGAAATAAGGCCAAATTGGTGGCTAATTTGTATAATCAAATAGCTGGGATTTATTTTAAAGAGACTTTTTTCTCTATAACAAGACTTAAAGTTATTAAGGTTTGGTTATATTTTGCATGTTTTAAAGGCTTTAAATTATATCAAATGGATGTTAAGAGTGCCTATTTGAATGAGATCCTATAAGAGGATGTTTATGTTGAGCAACCTCCGAGTTTTAAAAATTCTAAATTCCCTAATCATATGTTTAAATTGAAAAAGGCATTGTATGGATTAAAACAGGTATCTAGGGCTTGGTATGAGAGGTTAAGCACTTTCTTATTAGATAGATAATTTATAAAAGGAAGTGTGGACACCACTATCATTTTATAGAAATTAAGATATGACATACTCATTATTCAGATATATGTTGAAGATATCATTTTTAGATATATGAATAAAAATCTTTGTTATGATTTTTTAAAAATAATGAGTAGTGAATTTGAAATGAGTTTAATGAGGGATCTGAGTTATTTTCTTAGTTTTAACATTAAGCAAAATGAGGAGGGAACTTTCTTATACAGTTGAAGTATATTAAGAACATCCTCAAGAAATTTAAAATGGATAATGCTAAACCAGTAACTGTACTAATAAGTTCCTCAGTTTTGTTGGATAAGGATCAAAAGGAAAAATCTATTAATCAAAAGAAATTTAGATATATAATTAGATCATTTCTTTATTTTACTGCTAGCAAATCATATATAATATTTAATGTTTGTTTGTGTACTAGATTTCAATCTGATCCAAAAGAATCATATTTGATAGTAGTTAAAAGGATTATGATATATCTTTTGGGAACTCAAAACTTAGGGATTTGGCATCTTAAGTACAACTCTTCATTTGAAATTATTTGATATTCTGATTTAGACTTTGTAGGTTATAGGTTTGATTGAAATAGTACATGTGGAACTTGCCAATTTATAGGAAATTTTGTAGTTTCTTGGTCCAGTAGGAAACAAAATTCTATAGCCCTATCGGCTGCTGAAGCTGAATACATTACCTTAGGAAGTTGTGTGGCACGAGTAGTTTAGTAGAAATAATAATTGATTGACTTAGGATTTATAATTGGCACAATTCCAATTTTTTGTGATAATATTAGTGCCATTTTCATTACAAAGAATCCTATCCAACATTCTAGAACTAAATATATAGACATAAGGCATCACTTCATTAAAGATCATATAGCCTAAGGAGAAATTGAATTCAATCACGTTTCTACAGAAAATTAATTTGCATATATTTTTACAAAACCACTAAACTTTGACAATTTTAACACCTTAAGAATAAGGTTAGGGGTGATTGATATTAATGTTTAGATTAAATATTCAACAAACTTGATATGTTCTTTATTTATGTTAGTTTAGTTTTTATTTTTGTATATTTATGTGTGTTTGTTTTTTCTTTATTTTTGTTTTGAGTGTTTTTAGTATGGAAGCAAGTCATTTGATTAAAATAATTGATTTTGAGAAGTTTTTCAGATTTTTATGTATTGTTTTCTAAGTGTTCTATTCGTATTGTATGAATATATTTTTTATCATATATAAATTTTGTAGTCTGTGCATGATAGTTTTGGGAGTTAAGTATGTGAAACATCAATTTTTTCAAAGGTTTTATACTGTATAATGATGTCATCATATGATATGATTTACATTAGTTTGTCTGCATGAGTGGGGATGGTTTTATCAGTTAGGTTCAGTTATTTATTGCTGATAATACGTACAAAATCATCTTCGGCTGTACTATCCATGTGTCAATTTCTATAGGTGATGAACCTAACCGTCTTTAAAATGATCTTAAGTTTTCTGATCATCCTGAACGAACACATGTTCGTCTGTACAATTGAGTGGTCAAAAAGCCTATACAAAAGGATGCCTCAAAAATAACATTTTATGGTAAGATGTTTCATCTTTGGTAGTTTTCATTCATACGAAAACATTTTTGTCCCATACAATTTCACAATCATACGTATGAAGCAAATTTCATAGTATTATTTCATTTTTTCTAGATATAGAAGGTTCTTGAAATCATTTTCATTCACTTTCTTATTCCTTTCAAAACTCTCTAGAGCCCTTATCTAGGAAATAACAGTTCTAGCAAAACATCCTCATGGTTTTAAGGGATATTTTCTTCTTTTAGTGTTGTTGATTTTAATTTCCTATCTAAGAAGTATGAAGATGCATATTTTAGGTACATTGCTGCAAAGATCACCCCATCTAGACTTCTAGTCCAGGATAATCTTCATTTATCTGTAATGTCTCTATTTGCCTCCACTTAACTATCTTTCATTCCCACTCTTATTTATGCATATCATAATTTTTTTTTTTATTTCTTAGCCAACAAGTCAATGAAGATCACTCTAGGATAAGTCCATATGTCCAAAGACAATATGTAGAAATAACCAAGGAAGACTTAGGCAACTATCCGCATTTGAGAACCCACAGGATTTGAGACTATACATTAACCTCTAGAGTTGACTATAATTGGTAAGAAATTAATAAAGTTCTTAGAGGAGTTTCCCAAATTAATCATTTAGCTCAAGTTTATACCTTGAACCAAAAAGCCTAGATCATCCAATACATTTTAAGAACTTCCATTATTCCTACATCAGGTGATCGAGTGAATATGACTCCACTCTTATTCACTATCACATATCTTATATAAATTAAAAGCCCTTTGATGAAGCCCAACTCAATATGTACTACATGTATAACCTTTCTTAAATTGAACTTCTAAACCATAAGAGAAAAAAGAATATGGCTTTAGGATATCTTGTTGCATATATCCTTTATAAGAAGTACAATATCATTCATCCTGATCCTTTCACTGAACTACCAATCTACTTTACTGATGCTTCTTTTTTATCTTTGTTTGGGAGAGATCAGAGTTCGAGTAATAATTCTGAAAAAGAAGTGGGAGCTCCACCACTTGCATAAGGACCCAACCAAAACTAGTTTTAGGAAATGGTCAGCAATTTGATCATTTGTAGACTCACTTTGATCATCATTTTGATCAAATTGAGACTCGTTTAAATCAATTGGATGCAAGATACCAGGAGGACATAGGTTGGATATGTGGTTAATTTGACACGGTAAATATAAATGTAGCTATGATGAATAGCTATTTTTCAGTATTCAACCAACCTCATCCTCCAAATCAGGACCCCTCCTAGTTCTAAATGTACTTCCTTGTTGTTATGTCTACCCAAACTTTCGAGAGTGATGTTATGATATTTTTCTTTCTTATTTGTAATGTTTGTTATATGTTGTTATGTTTTTTTTTTATGATGATGTTGTTGTGAGTCTAGATTCAGGAATCATAATTTTAATGATACAAAACTATTCTGACACTTCTATTTTTTCAATGACTATCTTACCTACTAATGTTTCAGGTCCACAAGATCAAATTGTAAATCAAGCCAGCTAAAGATTAGGAAGATTAAGGGTGTGTCAGTATGTAATGGGTTTTTACCTTTCCTTGAATCGATCATAAATAAAGTGGGTCCTAAAGATAAGTAACCTTGCACACACATACTTCGTGAAAAATTCTATCTATTTTTAAAGTTTTCAATTTTTGATCACATCATTCAGGATGATCCAAAATCATCCTGGACAATCATTCAAAAATAGAAACCCTAATTACGGCATCCTGGTTAAGGTAGCTGCAATAAAGCAAATAATCTCGGATAATATTAGTATCGTCTGGAATGATAGGCTCAAATAAGAAAGAATCAGTCGCAAAATTTAATTAGGCATGTTTTATTTTTTGACATCATCCAGGACATGATCATGGATGATGCAATGCAATCATGCCTAAATTAGTGTGGTAATTAAGGAAAGCAATTAAGATTTGATTGCATGATCATATGATCTTAAACAATCACAGGTTCATCTAGGATGATCAGTTAAACAAACCTTAGTTTTTTTTTGGACAACTAGAAAAATGTTCTAGATGATTTGCATTATTTTGAACCAATCATTTGGGATGATCCCAAATTGTCCTGGATGATTAATTATTTTTTCCATCATCCAGACATGCAATTAGGGAGATATGCTGGACAATATTTGTCATTTTGAACTAATCGTCCTAGATGATCGTGAAATCATCTAGGATGATTAGTTTACTTTCCATCATCCAGACAAGCATTCAAAGCAATATTTTGTATCATACTCAATAATTTGAACTAATCAATTAGGATGATATGAATATCGTCCTGGATGATATTGTTGGTTTATTGTGATTAAGAACAATTTTGGAGCTCTTCTATTTAAGACTTCTTGTTTACCCAGGATTGTATCTCTTGCTGTTTTCTTGACTTGAGAGAGCCAAGAAGAGAGGGAAAGTTTGGGAGAGAGAGAGAGAATCTTGTGAAGGGGAGTTTTTGAGGGGTTTTACAAAGGTTTCTCCAAAACAAGGATCTAAGTCGTCTTCCTTGATTATCATCCCTTATACCTTGGTGGTTCTAAAAAGGTCTACTTTAGCAATTGATCAGGTTCCTTGCCTGCTTCAGGAGGAAGTCAAAGGAGTCAGGTTCTCTGTCTACTTCAGGAGTAATCTAAAGGAGTTGGGTTCTCTATCTCATTGGTTTTGGTGGAAAGGAGGTTTATATAGGCTTCTCTGCCTTACTGTGAAAACAAAAGGAGAGTCACTGAGTTTAGTGCAATATCCAGAGGAGAGGCTCTGGGAAGTGGACGTAGGTCAAGTTGAACAAATCACTATAAATCTCTATGTGTTATTTCTTACTATTTTTTCGCATTTAATTTATGCACTTCAATTTACTTATGGTGAATTTTGGTTTCTTCTAAGATTGTGTTATTAATTGAGAAATTTTTTATTATACCAATTCACCCCCCTCCTAGTTAACTTTGGGGTAGTTCACAAGGGCTTAACATCCCTAATAAACTTTTAGATGTGATTTATTCTAGGTTATATCCGTGAAATGAATGTATTTGATCCTTTTGATATTAATGGAAAATGTCATGTTTTGGAGACTTGTGTTTGTTTCTTCTTCTTGAAATGTTAATATGACTTATAAGGAAAATCATTTTGTAATTGATGATGGAAATGTGTTATAAATTATATTTCTTTACAAATTAATTTCCTTACAAAAATCTAATCTTTCAAAATTTTAAATTAGATTATAATTGGATTTAGATAAGGAGATAAATTTCAAGTTCTTTTAGGCAAACATAACTAGGATATCATTATTTCAATATTGATTTCTTATTATTTATTATTTCTATTTTAATATGCTTACTTTTGTTATTAGTGAAATTTGAATTTAGATTATTGATCTTGGAAAGACCTAAAAAGTAAATAAAAAGGAAATTAACAAAGTGTGCAAAAATCAAAAGAATGTACAATAGTTCGCTAAGTGAAAAGAGGCACAAAATTAGCCCAAATAAAAAAGATGAACAAAGTGTATAAAAAATATTTGAAAAGATGCTCAATATTGCCAATTGAAATTATTTTTTGATTGTGTTCTTTTCAATATCATTTAATCTATAATCTAAATCAATCTAATTAACAATTATATTCTATATTGAATTTGAAGTTAAATAATTTTAATTTTATCATTTTTGTAATAATCAACTTTACTTAATTTGTCTAACATGATCATGACCTTGATTAACTTTTGTTATCTTATTTATTTTTTGATTTAAAATTATTATTATTATTTTTCTTTTTTAGTATTATGAAATTAATATTATAATTGCAATTGGTTTAAAAAATATTTTCTAAATCAATTCTTTTGGTTTATCTATTAAGACCTTTTATTTGAAGTTCTACTTCCCTTTTTATTATTGTCAAAAAAGGGAGTAATAATATTGTTTGATTTTTTTATGTATGTTGTGTAGGTTTGATTGATTGATGGTTGTTGTGTGATATCTGTATGTTTTTGAGTGTTTATTCATGTTTGTGTTTTAAGTTCATATTTTTGTTTAAATTTGTTTTTTTATTTATGTATTTCTATTTTTAAGGATTTAGGATTTTTTAATCTTCAAGGGAATCCGTAGATTTACATTGGTTATTTATTTAGGGAGAGCTAAGGAGAAATTTTTTATTTAAATATTAACTCAAACAATAATTATTTTGCTATCATAAAAAATGGGGAGATTGTTGAAACTTAGTTTTCATAACTATATTTTCATATCATGTGTGTTTTTAATGATTCCAAATATTATTGTTTTAATTACTATTTATCCTAACATATATTGGATATATTGCTTTTGTTGTTTGTGTGTACTAACATTTCAAGGAAATCTTACTTCAGACTGTTGAAGACTTCAAATTAGATTATAGTTCATTATAAATAGAGTATGTATTTTTTATTTTTATTAAGTCTTAGAGAGTCTGATTATAATATGATAACTGTGTAGACATATACTAGGGGAGTGTTAAAACTTAACAATTTTTTTAAACTAATGGTATTGCATTATTTTGTATCGTACATGACCATTTATCTAGTTATTTTCTCTAAAAAGTAGTTAATCAAATCATGGATGGAAAAAATTTTAATTACTATTCATACTATACAAAGTTGGCTTCATGCAGATGACGTCTAGAGTACGAAAATGATTCAAATATTGTTGACCATACGAATAGGTAAATTTTTTGAACTGATCATCTAGGACAATCTGGAGTTCATATAGACAATGTCTAGAGTTTAAAAATGATATGAACATTTTTTCCCATACAAACATGTAAAATTTTTTGAACTGTTCATCTTGGATGATCTGGTGTTCGTATAGATGACGTCTAGAGTATGAAATTATCTATTTAGCCAAGTAAAAACAAATAGGAAATTTGTTATAGCTATTTATGCTATACGATATACATATTGTACTTTATGATATGCTTGTACTAAAATATTCATATAGGATTATACGAGCAAATTTTGAACTGTTCATATGAGATAATTATAGATCGTACTATATAATTATAGATGCTCAAAGTTGAAATTTTTATTTATATGGATGGTTTTTTGTGTCTTTCATTTATAAGGTCCTTAAAATTGACTTTGGATGGATCTTTCTTCATTTTTCTAGAGAGCATAAGTGTGAGAGTGTTTGTGAGAGAGTTCTTGTAAATATAGAGTGCGAAGGGTTCACAAGGTTACTCAAATATGATAATCTCTTTGTGTTCTTTGCAAATATCTTTCTTACTTTTTTGAAGATGCTTTAGGGAAGATCTTTGAAAAAGGTTCGTTCTCTTCCAACACTAGGAGGGTGTGAAAGGATGCCGATTCTCTGCCAACACCAGGAGGGTCTGAAAGGATGCCGGTTCTCTGTCGACACTTGGAGAGTGTGAAAGGACTCCAGTTCTCTACTGACTCTTTGAGAGTGTGAAAAGATAGTGATTCTCTGCCAACACTTGGAGTGTATGAAAGGATGACGGTACTCTACCACACTGGGGATTGATGGAAGAGAGCCTAATTGCAAAGGCTTCTCTGCCTTGCTATGGTAGCAAAAGAAGAGTCATTTGGTAATAGTGCAATACCTGAAGAGGGAGTCATTAGGGGTTGGATGTAGGTCTAGATGGACTGAACCACTATAAATCTTTGTAATCTTTTTATTTTTTAGCATTTTTATTTTCAGCAATTTTATTTTATTGGTTGAAAATTTTATTTTAAAAAAATTAAATTATGTTAAAATTACTGAATGGTTTTCTTAAAATTCTATGAAGGATTTAAATTACCAATTCACCCCCCTCTTGGTTAGCCTTATGAAAATTACGTTAGGTCTAGCAACTTATATAGACTTTTCAAAGAGAATGTGACACCTTCCTTAGTTAGACTAAATACATTAAGGAGATCTTAAAAAAAAAAACATGAAAGGTTCTAAGAGAATAAATATGCCAAAGAGCTTAATCATCAAACTAGATAAGGATGTTGATGGAAAATTAGTTAATAAAAATAAGTATAGAGGAATCTTATGATCACTACTTTATTCGACTGCTAACATACCATATATTATATTTAGTGCTTATCTATATGCTAGATTTCAAGCTGATTCAAA
This sequence comes from Dendrobium catenatum, assembly GCF_001605985.2. Classification (NCBI taxonomy): domain Eukaryota; kingdom Viridiplantae; phylum Streptophyta; class Magnoliopsida; order Asparagales; family Orchidaceae; genus Dendrobium; species Dendrobium catenatum. The sequence goes on from NW_021318719.1 coordinate 678,146, forward strand.
AGAATATTATCTAACTACTATGAAAAGAATCCTTAGATATTTGATATGCACCCAAACCTTTAGCATATGGTATCCTATGTATAAAACCACTTTCACATTACAGAATATTCAAATTCATATTTTACAGGCAACAAAGTAGTTAAGATAAGTACATCTGGTACTCATCAATTTATATGACAATCCTTACTTTCATGGTCTAATAAAAAATAAAATTTTGTAGCCCTATACATTGTTGAAGCAAAATATATAGTTGTAGGTAGTTAAATTTCCCAAGTATTGTGGTTGAAGTAAAAAATTCTTGACCATAAACTATTTATAGGCACCATCATATCATGTGAAATAACACTAGTGCAATCTATATTTTAAAAAATTTAATACAACATTCTTGTACTTAGCACATTGACATTAGACATTATTTCATTAGGGATCATGTAGAAAAGAGTGGCATAGAATTACACCATGTGGATATTGAAAATTAATTAGTATACATCTTTACCAAACCCCTCAATTATGATACATTCAACACATTTAGGACTAGATTAGGTATCTTTGATATTCTTACTTAGAGAAGTTAGAGTAGAGGTAAGTTATGTTTTGTTTGGGTGTTTATTTATTTATTTGTTTTTGTATATGCTATGAATTTTATTTTTTATCAAAATTATTTATTTCTGTTGTGATTAGTAACTATTCGTGTCTATGTTTTTTCTTGTATAATTTTCCATGATCATCATAAATAGACCCTAAATTGTTTATCACTTTGTACTGTATGATATGCTAATCATATTGTACCGTCCATGTAGGATTTGATTGTGGTAGACAATAATTATCTTATTAATTTTTTATAAATTATTTATTATTTCTGATTGTATTATAGGAATTATTTATCATATTTTACAATACCTTTTGGTAAATAATCTTACCAATAACTCCCAGGGATGATAGAATTTACATTGATCATACTATATAATTTATGATTTGATCATTGACTCTACATTCATGATGAGACATTTTGGATGGATTTTATTGTACTATATAAACCATCTATCATACTATGCAATCAACTATAGCTATAAAAGAGAGGGGAAATCATTCATTTGCTTCACACTTCAAAACTCCAAACCTCTTGTCTTATCTAATTCTATTCCTTCACTAAGTTTATATTGCTCAACTGAAGCACAGTTGTGCAGATCTCCATTGAAGGGTGGATGATAGTTTTCAATGTGAGGATGATGAAGATGATTTTTCCTGTTATAGAGGAGACTCCCTCACCAATTCTAAAATCCTTAATCAAGAAATCTTTTACTACCAGGTACTTAAGCTATTTGTCACTTTTACAATTCAATTCCTAATCTATTTTGCCTTTCCATACCATATCAAGCTTATTTTAGAATTTTCTAATCTTCAAATCACCATTAATCACATATCTTTCCAATCTTGAGCCCTCCATCGGTAAATAACCATAACATTAAATGATCTCCGTGAATACATCCACCTTTCAAATGCCAGTCCATCAGACCATTTCATTTGAGGTTCTTTAGATTAAAATTCGAACCAAGTCAACACTATTATTAGGAACTTTCATGCACTTCAGCACCAACCCTTAGTGAGTTCCTTAGTCCTTAAAACATGTGTCATTTAATATGTTCTTTGGAACAATGTGATGGGGGCGATAGAGTAATATAAGGAATTTTGAAAATGATTTAAAGCTCTATAAATCCGTAAATAATTTTTAGGCTTTCATTGATAAAAAAATTATAAAATCTCCACTTAATATATGCAAGTATATATGTCGAATAAAGTATTAAAGTGTAAAATTGAGTTTAAATGCCATGAGGAAGAATGTTTACTTGTAAATACTAGTACTTTCTACTTCAACTAGGATAATAATCCTACTCATTAAAATAAGTTTTAGTGGAGATTAAATCACTTAATTTAAAATAAAAAATAATTTAAATGAAACATTATTTAAATAAATATTTTTTGGATTGATGGAATGTGAATAAAATATATTTCTTAGTAATTCTCATTTATATTGATGCTATTTAGAGCATATACATCATCAACTTCTCCGTCAAGCACAAAGAGATAAAGGATAGATTAAACTCTTCCAACATCAACACCACTCTAAACTCGCATAGTTTATCACCCTATAAAAGTCTTACAAGTGTAAGTGAAGAATGTACTATTAAAACCCCCTTATAAAAATTCATCTATATAAATTTGGTACATGGCAAGCATTATATCTATTATTGCATCATGCCAATCCAATATACCTCATTGTGTCTGGTTTCTTATTCCTCGAATCCACATTACACCTGATATTAACTACACATATATCCACTTAAGGAATTAAATAAAGACTTGATATATAAAAAATATCTTTAAATTATTGATGAAGAGAACTTATTAGTGCTCCATATTTTATTTACATCATCAATTCAAAACCTTAAAATTTAGCCAAACATGAAGAACAAGTGAAGCATATTTATTTTCATTAATTACATAAAAGAAAGCATGTGTAGAAAAAGAGATATTATTGGATGAGTTCAATGATTTCCTCTACGCTCCTCCTTAAACTTATAGAATTGCTTCCATCATCACAAGCCAAACAATCTAATGAAATGTATCTAGTACTTCTCTGAATTCCCTTAGTTGTGACTTTTAAGAAACAAATTTGAGAAACACTTAAAGACTAAAATTAAACAAGTGAAAAAACTCCCCTACTAACATTACAAATAGCTTATTTATAAAAAAATACAAAAATGGATTTTATCGCCATGACACTAGAGACACTTATGCCGCATTATCCCTAAAATGAACTAACACAATAGTGCTGAAGGGTTTCCTTCACTATGGTGTTTGTTTACATGGACCGACTATTTATTTAATCGATGTGTCAATTCACTAATAGATCATGGCTTAAACAAATACAATAGTAACATAAAGATGCTGCTAACATTTGAGCCCTGTGATGTCCATGTGGTATTCCCTTGACTTAGCAATGTTGGAATTTGATAGAGACTGGGCTTTGTGGTGCTAACTCCTATAATATTATAGTGCCAGGATAGTTGTTGGGCTTTGCATTGTAGACTCCTCCAGAGTTATGACACTATTAAATTGAGACTGAGCACCTCTATGTCCATTTCAGGTGCTCCAGTTGTGTAATTGATGGCACCATGGTGATATTATGCCCAATGATGTGATGCTAATTAATACTTAAAATTTTACCCTTTTCATGTATTTTCCTGCATAAAGATAACTAAAATAACATATTTTTACTAACAAATTAACACATAAAGTAAGAGTTCGTTAGGGATGTTAAGCCCTATAAAACTGGCCCAAAGCTAATTAAAAGAGAGAGGTGATTTGGAAAACTTTAAAACCAAAGATAAAACTCCAACCAAAATCACCACAAACAAAGTGCGGAAGAAAAATAAATGCGGAAGTGATAATAAGAAAAGAACACACCGGATTTATAGTGGTTCGGTCAAACCTTGACCTACGTCCACTCCTTGGAGGCACCCTCCAAGTATTGCACTACAAAAGTGTCTCTCCTTTAGCCCCCACAGCTAGGTAGAGAAGCCCTTACAAAATCACTTCCACCTTCCCAGGTGCGGCAGAGTCGCCGGGTTATTTGACACCAAAGAGATCTTCTTCTTTGGTGAACTTACCTCGAGACAAGCCTTTAATCCGATGGTACTAAGGTGCGAGTTCGCCGGAGCAACCGTGTGGATCCCCCACCACACTCCCTTGAGTTCCTCCCTCTCACAGGATCTTCTCCCTCTCAAACTCCACCCTTTCCTCTCTCCCTTTCAAGCTCTCTCTTCAAGTTTCCCCCACAAGAACGATGCTACAATGTCTGCCAAAGATACTTACAAAGTGCCTTGCCAAAGCTTAAATAGAAGCTCTCAAAACGAGCTCATTAATGCAAGTTGTCGACATTATCGTCCAGGATGATAGGCATATCGTCCTGGCGGATCAGTACAAATTAAGCTCATTAGCCCGGGACGATTTGGGACGATCAGAAGAAACTTGGTTATATCGTCCTGGCCGATCACACGATCCTCCTGGATTATTAGTTTAAAACTAGTTCAATCGTCCTGATCATCGCCCTGAATATAGTCTGGCCGATGTCAATCGTCCAAGCTATCGTCTCGGCCGATCTCACGATCGTCCTGGCCGATCTGATTGTATCAATCAGCCATTAAATTTTTCCAAAGATACAAGATCATTTTAGGCATAATTGAGTTAGATCGTCCTGGACGATGGTTATATCGTCCTGGCTGATTTCCTAAAAGATTTAATGCCTAATCTGATCATGGAGGCTGATTCTTTCTTAATTAAACATATCGTCCTGGCCGATAGAAGTATCGTCTAGGCCGTTCAGTTGACGGCTGCCTTAATGAGGATGCCATTATTAGGGTTTCTTATTTTAGATAGATCGTTCAGGCCGATATTTATATCGTCCCGGACGATGTTACCAAAAACAGAAATCATATAGGGAATAAGAGAATTTCTACAAAGTTATAGCCACACCAAATAAACCAGACTCAAGAAAGGAAAAAGATTACAAACTGACATAGACCTAGTCTACCCAAACTTGAGCTGGTTCCAAATAGTAGTTTGATCGTGTGGACCTGAAACATTAGTATAAAAGGCAATCGTAGGAACATAAGGAATTTTTGCAATCATCAAAACTATAAACCATAGATCCACAAAAATCTCCCCCTTTTTGATGATGGCAAACATTTCTCTTTGAATTTTCAAAAATCTCCCCCTCACTTTAAAAAAAAAAATAAGGGACATAAAAATATTTTTGTAGTTTTAACTTTTTGAAAAGAAAACAAGGGATACAAGTATGTTCTCCCCCTTTGACATTATCAAAAAGAGAGAAGGCACAAAAAACAAAAAGAAACTTTCAATTCTAGAAAAAAAAATCTTAAAATGAGAAAGTTACCTCTTAGTTTTAATCAAAATTTTAGTAGAATTAGATTGACAACGCATAGCCCAGTAAAGGTTAGAATTTCAAGATTCGATAATCCAAACTCAAGTTCTTTAAAAAGGCTTAAAAACTTTTTAATTTAATATCTAGATCATAAAACAAATTAGAGAAAGAAACAATCATTTTTCAAAAACTACTTCAATAAAATATATCTAATAGAAGATCAATGCACGAATTGTTGAATAAAAAATCAAGATTTTCAAAGTTAAGTATCGAAAGTATCAAGGGTTTTCTTAAGCTTTTTAAGAAGTAAAAGAATGGTAAGCATTAACTTTTTGTGAGCTCATTTTATGCCTCTTGACAATTTGTTGGCGCACTGTGCATCTTTTGATACACTTTGTGTATTCTATATTTTTTAATTTGGCACTTTGTGCATCTTTTATTTTTGGCATCATTAGCCAATTTTTTTAATATGATACCTTTCTTAATCTTAAAAAACAAAGGAAAACCCATCTTAGTGACAAAGCAAATTTCTTGATTAAGAAAATTTTGAGTTAGATTCAACGACTTGCAAAAGATTCCTATGCGATAAATAAAACGTAGGGAGATAAAAAAAATTTGTTTCAAAAGCCAATTTAAAAGATGAAAAAGAATTTAAATCAAAAGTAGAATAACCTCTTTTAGGAAATAGAGATTGAAAGAAAAAAAAAATCAATCGTTTCCTTCCTTTGACTATTTTTAGAGAAGTCAATCGCAACTAACCAAAGATTTCAAGAAAAAATGATGAAGTAGATTTTTCATGTTTAGAAAAGTGGGTGTGTGTGTTGGATAACAGAAAAAAATGAATAATAATAATAAAAAAAATAAAAGAAAAAATGAAAACAAAAGAAAAACAAAAACCAACAAAAAGAAAAAAAAACACAAATAGCCTTTTTTAACCATTATCTCTTTTCTGGTCTGATTCTTCAGACACCATGTCTGCCCATGAGATTTTGTGTTTTTCATTATTTTCCCAATTAAACTTTAGCTTTGCCTTGCCCTTTTCTTTTGTAGAAATAATTCTTACATTAGGGCACGTATTCATCATATGTCCAGGTTTCGTACATCGAAAGCAAATAATGTCAGTGGAAATATGGACATCCTTACCACTTTTACCTTTCTTCCACTTTTACTTATGCATTGGTGAGCTTTGTGATTTGCTTGCTAAGTTATTGCTATCGTCACCAACTAAGCTTCCTCTTTCCGTATCTTCAGCTTTTAGAACAATCGTTTCACTTTAAAGATTTTGCATTTAATTGAGCATCCATTCGTTCATCCATATTCCATTGATTAAAAGGAATATCAGTTTTAATTCCATTAACAATACGTGATGGTGATGAATAACCAGTTACAATCATATGCCACATACGAAAATCAATCGATTGCAAGAAAATAGAGATGCGAGTTTTCCAAAAGTCAAATGACATATTTTCAAATAAAGGTGGTCTAGTGATTGAATAACCTTCTGTAATAGTATGATTTGAAAAATTAGCCATGATTCAAAATTCAAAAGCTTTTAAAAACTTATTTTATGAAAACCGCTCTGATACCACTTGAGAGTTCGTTAGTGATGTTAAGCCATATAGAACTGGCCCAAAGCTAATTAAAAGAGAGAGGTGATTTGGAAAACTTTAAAACCAAAGATAAAACACCAACCAAAATCACCACAAACAAAGTGCGGAAGAAGAATAAATGCGGAAGCGATAATAAGAAAAGAACATGCCGGATTTATAGTGGTTCGGTCAAACCTTGACCTACATCCACTCCTTGGAGGCACCAAGTATTGCACTTCAAAAGTGTCTCTCATTTAGCCCCCACAGCTAGGCGGAGAAGCCCTTACAAAATCACTTCCACCTTCCCAGGTGCGGTGGAGTCGCTGGGTTCTTTGACACCAAAGAGATCTTCTTCTTTGGTGAACTTACCTCGAGACAAGCCTTGAATCCGATGGTACTAAGGTGCGAGTTCGCCGGAGCAACCGTGTGGATCCCCCACCACACTCTCTTGAGTTCCTCCCCATTACAGGATCTTCTCCCTCTCAAACTCCACCCTTTCCTCTCTCCCATTCAAGCTCTCTATTCAAGTTTCCCCCACAAGAATGAAGCTACAATGGCTGCCAAAGACACTAACAAAGTGCCTTGCCAAAGCTTAAATATAAGCTCTCAAAATGAGCTCATTAATGCAAGTTGCCGACATTATCGTCCAGGATGATAGGCATATCATCCTGGCCGATCAGTACAAATTAAGCTCATTAGCCCGGGACGATATGGGACAATCAGAAGAAACTTGGTTATATCGTCCTGGCCGATCACATGATCGTCCTGGACGATTAGTTTAAAACTAGTTCAATTGTCCTGATCATCGCCCTGAATAGAGTCTGGCCGATGTCAATCGTCCAGGCTATCGTCCTGGCCGATCTCACGATCATCCTGGCCGATCTGATCGTATCAATCAGCCATTAATTCTTTCCAAAGATACCCGATCATTTTAGGCATAATTGAGTTAGATCGTCCAGGACGATGGTTATATCATCCTGGCCGATTTCCTAAAAGATTTAATGCCTAATCTGATCATGGCGGCTGATTCTTTCTTAATTGAACATATCGTCCTGGCAGATAGAAGTATCTTCTAGGCCGATCAGTTGACGGCTGCCTTAATGAGGATGACCTAATTAGGGTTTCTGATTTTAGACAGATCGTCCAGGCCGATATTTATATCATCCCGGACGGTGTTACCAAAAATAGAAATCATCTAGGGAGCAAGAGAATTTCTACTAAGTTATAGCCACACCAAATACAACAGACTCAAGAAAGGAAAAAGATTACAAACTGATATAGACCTAGTCTACCCAAACTTGAGCTGGTTCCAAATAGTAGTCTGATCGTGTGGACCTGAAACGTTAGTATAAAAGGCAATCGTAGGAAAATAAGGAATGTTTGCTATCATCAAAACTATAAACCATAGATCTGCAACATAAAACATAACATTATTTACTCTTTTCAAATCATTCCCAGCTTAAGCTCTTATTTATCCTCAAGCAAATAAAAGTTTGTAATTCTGATTAAGTGATTAAATAAATAAAAAATGACAATTTAAAATGGCTAAAATATAGAATAATACATAACTGTCTAGAATTAGTAATAATGAATCTAAGCTGATCTTTTAGTTTAGAAAATACTAATAATTAAACTTAATAAATAATTTTTATTTTTGCCTAATTTGAAATTATAGGTTATAGATTTAATCTTTAACTTTTGAATGTTGAAGTGAATAATGTAGTTTTAACAATTAGACATGCTTGTAATTAAAATTATACTTTTATTAGTTCCCAATCCTTTTCATTAGCTCTTTCTTACTTTATTCTTTATAAGTTTTGTATAAGATTATTTTTCAAATCTTAAGCTTTCATTGATATCAATTTTTTAATGTACTCATCTTTTTCTTTTGATATTTTTCATTTCTTTTTCTTTTTAAGAACTATTTGTATTTCTTTTTCATTTATGGAGTATATAATTAATGATTTTGAATACCAACTTCTGCTTTAGGATTCTCATATAGTCTTAATAATTTTAATTTATGTACTTGATGAGATTATTAATTCTATCTTCATATTAGATTTGATTTCAAATTTTAATCTTATAATATATAATTTTTAATACTAAATATTCATCTTATATTTTTTAAAAGTTAAATTCATAAATGTATTGCGTATAAATTCAAATTAGAAAAATAGATTAAATGATTGGATGAGTTAAGTATTATTTTTTCAAACCTTTGAAGTATAAATATAGTTCATTCAAACAAGGATATAGGATTTTGTTATTTATCTAATCTTTATAATTTTTAATTATTACTTTTGTAAAAGTAAATTAAATAATTAGAATATAATAGTAATTGGAGGACAATTATAATGAAGTATGAAGACAATTTGCTAATATGTAAATAAAAACTTAAATAAATATTAGGAACACATGATTTCTTTTGAGTGGTAAAGGTGCATAAAACATGTATTGTAAATAATATGACATTCATAGGATGGCAAAATTATAGGATAACTTGTTCCCATGACACCCATCATTCAACATTGACTCTCAAAGTCAAAATTTTCAATTAAGTTCAATTATGTTCAACTACAAAAACTAATATCTCCCACCTCTTCGTTATCTTCTATAAAATAAAATTAAAATAATAACAACTCATTCGCATCCTTAAGAATTATTCACTCCTCTAAGATCATGGATTTAATTTATAGCCATTAACTTTGATGGTTTGCGAAGTTTGTTTTTCTTGTATCCTAATGGAACCATTAAAAAAAATTATAATGATAGTGAAAGGTCCAATCCTTCCATATTTGATTTTTTATGTCAATACTTTTCCTTATAATCAAATAAAAACATATCTTTCCTAGGAAAAACATAATACAAAAAAAGTCTACCACCGTACATCTTCCATATTTCTTTCATATACATCTTCTTATCTCTATGCAACTCCTTTTGAATTATTTCAACTTAGTAATAACGAAAGAATTTTATATGTGGAGAAGTGGAAAAGAATCCTCATTCTGATTATCGTTGTGATTATTTGATGAAGATGATGTATGCTTGATTTTACCCATCGCTTAGACTTTTGATTTCCAAGAAAAGGAAGTTTGATACTTACTTAAGAGTAGGTAAGGATTGAAAAGAGAACTTCCTTCTAATTGGTTTTATAGATTTCAGTGGGAGTGAAGTTTGAAACTTTTAAAATTTCAATCATTAAGTCTCGTTGAGGCACTACGACGTTAAAAGGTATGGCACCATGGTGCTCCCTATTCTCTCTCCATGGTTTGTTTAAAAAATAAATAAATCCTAATCTCAAAGATAGTGTTTCGTCCCTAAAATTGCTAAGTTTATAGTCGTCAACCATACTAGATATCTAACTTGACCTAAGATTGGGTTGCTTGCCAAGCAGCACTAAGTTTATAATCTTCATCCAATGTCCTTAGATTCTTCATTTGGCTTAGGTGGATGTTTGCTATTATTAAATTGGGTCCTATTAGTATCTCTTTCCTTCTCTTTTGGATTAACTTCAATGTTACTAAGAAGAAATCCAATGGATCTATTACTCATACAAATTGTAAGATTATTTAGCTGAGCTTCAAAAATTTTAATTGAAGTAGCTTGGTTTTACAATTGAGTTCCTAATTGCACGACCACATATTCTAGTGTTCACTTTCTATGCAAATTGCTTTGAGAAAATCTAGAAGGATATGCTAGCCATGGATTTTTATTAGCTTGATTTTGATTATTCTAATTTGTGAATTAGTCATTTTGATAAGAATTCCATTGAATTCTGCCATTATTATTTAACCAATTAAAATTTGGGTGATTCCTCCAACCTGGATTATAAGTATTTGACATACGGAAGAATAATAAGAAAGAACATACCAGATTTTATTGTGGTTCGATCAACTTGACCTACGTTCACTCCTCGGAGGCCCACTCCTAGTATTGCACTAAACTCAGTATCTCTCTTTTTGCCCCCATAGAAAGGAGGAGAAGCCCATACAAAAAAATCCTTTTAACCAACCCCAGTGAGGCAAAGATACCAACTCTTTTTGGTTCCTCCAGAAGCAGGCAGAGAACCCAACTCCTTTTGCTTCCTCCAGAAGCAGTCAGAGAACCCAACTCCTTTTGCTTCCTCCAGAAGCATGCAGAGAACCTTGATCAGTTGCTAAAGTCGACCTCTCTCAAACCTCCAAGGAAATAAGGATGCGACTGGAGAAGATGACTCAGATTCTTTCTTGGAGCAACCTTTATGAAACCACTCACAAACTCCCGCTCATAAGATCCTCTCTCTCCCTTACTTTTCCTCTCCTCTTGGCTCTCTCAGGTCAGGACAACAGCAAAAGATACACTCTTGGGTAAAACAAGAGGTCTTATATAGAAGAGCTTCAAATTTGCTCTTAATTGTAACAAATTGACATTATCATCTAGTAAAATTGAACGATCATCCTGTATAATCAGTACAAATTCAACTTAATCAGCAGGATGATTTCGGAGAGTTTAGTCGATGAGAAGGATAATTTGTTCATATCATCCAAGATGTTAGGATATCATCCTATATGATTAGTTTAGGTCATTAAATATCATCCAGACCATCACCCTGGAGAGATGTTTGGATGATGGAAAAATAACTAGATTGCCTAGGATGATCTCACGATTATCCGGGCCAATTAGTACAAAATGACCAATATCATCTAGAACAATGCCCTGAATAGATGTTTAGATGATTGAAAAATAACTTGATTGTCCAGGCTGATCTCTCGATCATCCCAGATGATTAGTTCAATTCAGTACATATCGTTTAGAGCATCGCTTTGAATGGAACTAGGCCAATTTTTTATTGTCCAAGAAGAACTAAGGTTTATTAACTGATCATCTTAGACAATCCTGGATTATCCATGATGATATGATCGGGCAATTAAACCTTAATTTATTTTCTTAAATACCATATTAATTTAGGCATAATTGCACTGCATCATCTAGGATGATGTCCTGGATGATGTCCAAAAATAAAATATGCCTAAATATGACAGTTGATTATTTTTGATTTGATCCTATCATCCCGAACGATGCAAATATCATCCAGGGTGATTCACTTAATTATAGCTGCCTTAACCAGGATGCCCTAATTAGGGTTTTTATTTTTAACTTATTATCTAGGGTGATTTTTTGGATAATCCTGGATGATGTGATTAAAAATAGAAAATTCTAAAATAGTCCAAACTTTTCCCCCAAGTGTGTACGTGCAAGGTTACTTATCATCTGGGTCCACATCATTTACAATTGACTCAAGAAAGGGTAAAAGATACTTGATGTACATTACAAACTGACTAAGTCCTAATCTACCCAATCTTGAGCTGGTGTTATTTACAATTTGATCTTATCAACCTGAAATGTTAGTAGGCAAGTAAGTCATAGAAAAAAAAAATGTTTTCTATCATCCAAATTCTATTTTCTTAAATCAGATTCACAATAATCTCCCCCTTTTTTATTATGGAAAATAATCAAAATAAAATAAAACATGAACAAGTAAAAAATTCCAACAAAATAAACTCAAACAAACACTACTCCCCATTTTGACATCACAAAAAGGAGAGAAAAACTATAAAAGTGAAGAAGAACAAAAGACAAAAAAGAAGAATGAAAGCAAAGTGTTTGTTTTTTTAATCAAAGCATGAAATAATAAATTCTCCATGTGATTGAATTTAAAAAATTTGTAAGAACAATGGGTTAATATCATTGAAATCTAAAAAATGGTGGAATAGTCGATCCTGTTAGCACTAGATAGGACTTCTCTCAGGGCAAATCTTCTTTTGAAAACAAACGATCTAACTCAAAAAAACTAGTTGGATAAGAAAAATAGATCCGCTCACAACTTGGTTCCAAAAAAATATCTTATAGAAAAATATACCAAAGCAATTTGTTATAATTACAAAATTCAAAATCAAGCATTTGAAAATATCAAGTGACTCATGAATTCTTCTAAGATTTAAAAATTTGAAAGAGAAGAAAGCTTGCTTTTGTGGGCTCTTTTTATGCCTCTTGTCAATTGATTGGGGCACTTTGAGCATCTTTTTTTTTTTTGATACACTTTGTGTACCCTTTAATTTTTTTGGTGGTCATTGCACATCTTTTTATTTTTCTTTTTCTTTTTGGGGCTCATTTTATGCCCTTGTCATTTTTTGCAAGCTAAATCCCTTTCGAAACTCTTAAACACTCTCAACTATGAGTATATCTTCTAGATATTAAAGAAAAAAAACTCACTCTCTAATATAAGGAAGAATAAAATAAGGAATTTGAACATTATAAATGTTCTTATGATAAATGCAATAATGAGATTTTAAATAATTTTAAAGTAAAATAAGGAATTTGAACATTATAAATATAAGATAGATTATTATAGCAAGATAGAAAAGATCTCAATTGTAGAGTCATGTTGTTAATTCTAGATAGACTTTTGTTTAGAAAAGAAAATTATACCGCTAAAAGATGTTAGAGGGAGGGAAACAATCAATGATGTTTCTCCCTTTAACTAATTTAGAGATGTCAAAAATTGGCTACAAAGTTTTCATAAACCAAAAACAAGGCATGAAATATCATTTCAGTTATGACCAAAAGGAAAAACAAAATAATAAGAAAATCAGAGATTAAATAACTACAAAATAATAGCAAATAAAAAAAAACTCAAAACTAAAAAGAAATAAATATAAAATAACAACAAGCAATAGATTAGAAAATATGCAAATCAAAATTTATTAAACAACAAGATTATGCAATTAAGAGTTGTGAGACTCCGTTGTCCAAGTACCACATGCTCTAACAAGGCCTTTTGAGAGAGCTAGCCTACAAAATTATCAAATGTCAGGTTATGCAATTTGGGTCTGGACACCCAATGTGTGCTATGGTGAATAGTGCAAGTGTGTTAGATGTGCCCTAGCATGCCACATGAAAAACATCTAACACTAGGAAATGGATTTATTAATATGTTTGGGTTATAATGCCTCATCATAAGTTTTGTCTTTAGATCAAGTGTGGGTGGTGTCCTATTTTTCTCAAGTGCATTCAATTCAGCTTTAAACCACAAGTTAACACTTTCTAAAACAACATTATAAATTCTCAAATAGTGTTTCATATATTCAGATTCATCAACATATGTCTTAAAATAAGATTCAAGTGACATGTAGGATGCTTTTATTGAATCATGCTCAATAACCAACTCAGAATGCCTTATATTCAATTCATCAAACTCATCAAGTAAAGATATGTGATTGCTATCAATTTGGGAGTGATCTTTCAATATAATTTCATGCTCTTTTAATAAATTCAAAAGCTCCAATTTTAAACTAGCATACAATTTCTTAAGTTTCTTATATGATGCTTGAATTTATTCATAAACTTCAAGTAATTGATCATATGTTGGTTCGCATACCTCTTCTTAATTAGACTGACCACGGTGATCACCCACTTTTAAGCACAAGTTTATAATCTTCTCTTTTGCTTTAGTCTCAGAGGAGTTAGATGTAGAATGTGCCCATAACGCCTTTTGGAACCTCTTCTTATCCTTCCTTAACTTTGGTTTCTCCTCACCCATCTCCTTTCATGGTTGATCCTTAAGTGTAGGATAATTAACTTTGACATTTCCAGGCTTTCTGTATTCAAAACAAACCACATCATAAGAACTTTTAAAATTCTTACTATCCTTACATTTTTTCCACTTCTAATGATGCTTGTGATTCTTCCTTAGAAAGCTTTTAAATTTCTTAGTGATGAAGAAAATATCATCACTTTCTGATTCGGAAGAATTTGTATCCATATCATTAGCCTTCAACGCCATAGTTTTATCCTTCTTCTTCTCACATGTATCATGTTGTCTTTGGTTCACCCCTTGCTCGTAAGCAATGAGTGATCCAAGTAAGTTATCAACATAATAAGTATTCAAATCCTTAGATTAAATAATTACAGTAATCTTAGTATCAAAAGAAGAAGGCAACCATTTCAAATTCTTATTGACTCTTTCATTATTTATTAGCTTTCTTCCTAAAGCATGCAATGAGGTGACAATTTGAGTAAAACTAGAATATATGTGAGAAATCGATTCAATAGGTTTCATACAAAAAAGTTTGTATTTATGCAGTAAAATTTTCAACCTAGATTGTTTAACTTCAATTGTTCATTCATAAGTGATACACAGTCTATCCCAAATTTCTTTACCAGTAGCACAAGTAAAAATAGATATATAATCATTCGATTTCAAGGCACAGAAAAAATATTTCAAATATTTTGCATTTAGTTGTGTTAAATCCGTTTCATCAAAAGTCCATTCAGTAAAAGGAAATTTTGTTTTAATGCCATTAATTTTATGAGACGGAGGTGAATAACCATCATTAACAAGCATCCACATACGATAGTCAATCAATTGCAAAAATGTAGACATGTGAGTTTTCCAAAAATCAAAAGGAATATTGTCAAACAAAGGTGGTCGAGTAATAGAATACCCTTCCATAGTATTACTATTACCAAAGTTAGCCATTTATCAAAATTCAAAAGTTTCAAAAACTCAATTTTATGAATCCTGCTCTAATACCACTTGAAAGTGCTCTGATACCACTTGAAAGTTTGTCATGGATGTTAGGCCCTCATTAACTAGTCTCGAGGCTAACCAAGAGGGGGTGAATTGGTATTTAAAAATTTCTTTAAATAGAAATATAAACACAACTAAACCAAGATTTACCACAAGAGTAACGAAGTTCAAAAATTAAATGTGGAAGAATAATAAGAAAAAATACACAAGATTTTATAGTGGTTTAATCAACTTGACCTACATCCACTCCTCGGAGCCCCCCTCCGAGTATTGCACTAAACTTAGTATCTCTTTTTTTCCCCACATAAATATGGAGAAGACTATACAAAAATTCATTTTTTCCAACCCCGATGATTCAGAGAACCCAACTCCTTTTATTTCCTCCAGAAGTAGGTAAAGAACCTAACTCCTTTTGCTTCTTCCAGAAGAAGGCAGAGAACCTAACTCCTTCTGCTTGCTCTAGAAGCAGATGGAGAACCTTGATCAATTGCTGAAGTTGACCTCTATCGAATCTCCAAGGAACCAAGGATGTCGATTAGACAAGATGACTTGGATCTTTATTTGGAGCAACCTTTGTGAAACCTGTCACAAACTCCCCCTCATAAGATCCTCTCTCTCTCTCTCCCTTGCTCTCCCTCTCCTCTTAGCTCTCTCAGGTCAGGACAACAGTAAAATATACACTCTTTGGTAAAATAAGAGGTCTTATATAGAAGAGCTTCAATTTTACTCTTAATTACAATAAACTTACATTATCGTCTAGGATGATCGGCCGATCAGCCCGTACCATCAGTATAAATTCAGCTCAATCAGCAAGGACGATTTAGGAGAGTCTGGATGATTAGAAGGATACCTTATTCATATTGTCCTATATCATTAGTTCAAGTCATTGAATATCATCAGACCATCGCCATATATGGATGTCTAGACGATGGAAAAATAACTAAATTATCCAGGATGATCTCTTAATCATCCAGACAGATTAGTACAAAATGACCAATATCATCCAAAACATCACCCTAAATGGATGTTTGGATGATGGAAAAATAACTTGATTGTCTAGGCCGATCTTTCGATCATCCTAGATGATTAGCTCAATTTAATACATATCGTTAGACGCATCGCCCTGAATAGAACCAGGTCGATTTTTGATCATCTGGGAAGAACTAAGGTTTATTAATTGATCATCCCAGAAGATCCTGAGATTGTCTAGGATGATTTGATAGATTAATTAAACCTTAATTGCTTTCATTAATTACCAAGTTAATTTAAGCATAATTGTACTGCATTGTCCGGGACAATGTCCTGGATAATATCCTAAAATAGAAGATGCCTAAATAGATATGGCAACTGATTCTTTCTTATTTTAGTCTATTGTCTTGGATGTTACAAATATCATCCACGATGATTCACTTAATTATTGTTACCTTAACCAGGATGTCCTAATTTGGATTTCTATTTTTAACGGATCATCTAGGATGATTTTTTGGATCATCCCAAATGATGTGATCGAAAACCAAATACTCTTAAATAGCAAAAAATTTTCCCCCAAGTGTGTGTGTAAGGCTACTTAGCATCAGGGTCCCACATCATTTATAATTGACTCAAGAAAGGGTAAAAGACACTTGACGTACATTACAAACTGACTCAGTCCTAATTGTTTGAATAGTTGCTATTTGAATGAGTTATATTTATGCAACTTATGTAGTTTTGATGATTCCAAACATTATTGTTCAAATGTATAGTTATCTCCTAACAATATCAGAAGATTTGCACTTGCTCTTGTGTGTACTAACATTTCAGGAAAATCAGACTCCAGACTACGAAAACTTCAATTCAAATTCAACATGAGATATGAACGGTTCTCTGCCGCACCTGGGAGTGGTGAAAAGAGTGTGTTGTAAGGGCTTCTCCGCCTTGCTGTGGGTGCTAAAGGAGAGTCACTTTGTGGTATTAGTGCAATACTCAGAGGGTGCCTCTGAGGAGTGGATGTAGGTCTGGTTATAGACCGAACCACTATAAATCTGGTGTCATTTACTTTATAGATTTTATGTTTCCGCACTTTAAATTTCAGTTTAAACAACTTTGTGGTTGAAAAACATTTTTCTACTAACTTTAAAAGAAAATTTTATTTCGGTTCAACTTTATTATTAAGAGGGTTTAAAATTTTAAAAACTACCAATTCACCCCCCTCTTGGTAGCCTTGGGACATTTACTTAGGCTTAACAACCTAATTACTGGACTCAACACTAATCTACCCAATTTTGAGGTAGTTCGATTTGTAATTTGATTATGTGGACCTAAAATGCTAGTAGGCAAGACAGTCATAGAAAAATAGAAATATTTGCAATCATCAAAATTTCATTTCCTGAAATCAGATTCACAATATTATCTTCCAAATATAAAGTTAAATCATAATTTAAGCATAAAGTGTTTATTTTCTTTGACACTGTTGTAGCTTGTGCAGTTAATAAATAAACATTTACATAAATTCTAGCCACTTTCTTAGGATTCACCCTAGTAGTAAGCTACTCAAATTTATTTGTTTTCATTTCTTTAATTAATTCATATACATCTTCAATAGGCTATAACATCAAAGAACCTCCAACTGCAACATAAATTATAGCTCTAAGGGGTCAATCCATTATAAAAAGTTTGAATTATCAACCAATAAGGTAAAGTATGGGAGTGCACTTTCTATGTATATTCTTGAATATCTCCTAGCTCTCATAAATAGATTATCCTTTTAACAGAGTATAACAGAGTAAAAGAAGTAATGTCATTTCTAAGCTTGCTAGTCTTAAAAGGTTAGAAATACTTTCCTGGCAATTTGTGGGATAGCTCATTTCATGTTGTAATTGAGCTTGGGGCCTAATAATTTAACCACATTTTTGTCTTATCTCTTAGAGAAAATATAAAGAATTAAAGTCTAATGGCATCATTACTAACACCATTATACTTAAATTTTGTACAAAGTTTTATGAAACAAGCTAAAAATATGTTAGGGTCTTTAGTTGGAGCACCCCTAAAATGAGAATTTTGTACCATATGAATGATTGTAAGTTTTAATTCAAAATTATTTTCTTGGATGGCGGGTCTATTTATGCTTTGGTGAATTCCATCTGTTAAAGTGTTTGAAAAATCCTTAAGAGGTTTAGAATGATCTAAGTTTTGAATTGTGTTATCTATTTTAAAAATCTTTTTTGTGGTTTTAATTTTAAAAAGGGTTCTCTTAATTTAAGAATAAAAATTTAAATGTGTCTCCCCTCTCTTTCTTATAAGCATGCAACCACATATATGAAATCAGTACATTAAAATACAAGAATAAGACACTCTATGAATAAAATTTTTTGGTTTAATGGAATGTAAATCCAATATGTTTCCTAATGAAACTCTTTTATATTGATGTTATTTAAAGTATATGAATCACCGACCGCTCAATAAAGCATGAGGAGATAAAAAATAAATTAAACACTTTCAACATCAAAACCACTCTAAACTCCCATAGTCTGTCATGCTATCGAAATATTAGAAGATTAAGTAAAGCATGTACTGTTAAAAACCCTCATGATAATTCATCACTATAAATTTGATACATGAAAAGCACTTTGTCTATGCTTACATTATATCAATCTAACATACCTTTTTGTGTTTGCTTTCCTATTTATAGGCTATATATTACACCTGATATTAACTTCACATTAGGCCACTATGTACATTAGATGAAGACCTTATGAAGAGAACTCATTAGTACTCCATATTTTATTTACACCATCAATTCAAAATTAGAGAATTTTACTAGGCAAGAAGAAGAAGTGAAGCATATTAATTTTCATTAATTGAATAAAAGAAAAAATTTAAATAAAAAAAGATATCACCGAACTGGTTCAATGATCTCCTCTACACTCCTCCTTAAACTTATATAATTGCTTCTACAATCACAAACTAAACACACTAATGGAATGTATCTAGTACTTATCTGAATTCTCTTAATTGTCACTCCTAAATAAAAATTAGAGAAGCACTATGGAGATTGAAACTAAATAATTGTCTTAACTCTTCTATTAAAAGTAGAAACAAACTATGATGTGAAACAAACATGTGAATATGACTTTCTTAATGAATTTGCATGCTTAATTTTTAGAGCACAATAATATATATATATATATATATATATATATATATATATGCATTAATTTTGAATGACAAAAGAAAAAAGAATGAGTGGTAAGATAAGTTTAAGCTAAATTACAAGCATAGGAGTTAAGATCGTAAAATAGATAATTTAATCTAATAATGCATAAATTGATGGTTTCAACAAGAGATCCCTAGATTAATAACAAGATTACTCACTATGATAGAATCGCTCACCCAACTCTCTAATTTCTAAACATTAGCGGAGAGTAATTAACAACCTTCTTATGAGTCAATTAAATCCCATAGTAGGATATATGAAGATAAGAGACTAGGGAAAGAGTTCACCATTATAAAGGACTAGGGAGTAGTTGGAAGCCTCAGATCAGCAACCTCATTAGTCTCCAAAGTATGGAAAGTAATCTAGAATGACTAAGGAGTTCTTGGTAGCATTTGGGGACCTTCCCATTGAAGGTGTGGTACAGGGGATCCTACTGAACTATGTGGTCAACAACTTTGGACAGAAGTTTGGCAGCTTCTAAGTGGTAGACATCAAGTGAGCCTAACTTGGACTCCTTGGACAGCAATCGGATGGCCCTGGACAGCAGCTTTCTAGGTTCTAAATCTCAAGGTAGCACTTAGAACCAATCCAGATTTTGGATAGCAAGTGGAAGGAGGGGAAATCAGTGGCTTTTCTCTCCAAATTGCACAAGAAATAAGGGATTTTAGTGGTGAATCCCTAGGACAGTTGTGGGAGAAAAAATTTCGGATCCATTACTTGTTTAGGTGGCCAATCTAATTAAATTCAGATTAAGCGAAATTGGCAGTATGAATTTGAATTTGAATTCAAATTCAAATTGAGAGAACTAAAGTGGAAGATAGAGATTGGGGGAGAGGGAGGCGGCATGGGGAGGTGATTAAGGAGTTTTAATTGGGAGCATTTAATTGAAAGTGGAGAGAGAGAGAAAGAGGGAAGGAAATATTGTGTCCACATTCAATGAATGTGGACCAAGGCATTAATTGCAAGTGGGAATTAAATCTGAGATTTATTTTAGATTTAAGTTGATTTGGTGGGATTTAATTTGAATTTTTAATTCAAATTCAAGTTGGATTGAGCCTTAATAAGAAGCAATAGGATTTAGCTCATTAAAGGGTGGCCGGCGGCATCATGAGGGGAGGATGAGTATTGGGAAGATTTTGATAAGTTTCTAAATGAGGTTTGCCACATATGAAAGAGAATAAATAACCCTCTTTAATTTAAAATTAAATTAGATTGAAATTTAAAAACTTTCATTATTGGCAAAGTTCCAGATAAGGAAAGTTTTTTAAATTTAAATTTCAAATTTCAAACAAGGGTCATCACTTTTGTTTTCCATGGAGCTAATTTAGGAAGGGAATTATGATGATCAAAATCATCATAATTGAGGTAAATCCAGTAGGGAGGCTGACGTCAATGGGGGCTTGGGGGGATAATGTCGGCTGTAAGGAGGGGAGAGTTGATACGTCTGTTGGAGAGGGGAATTTGGTTCTTATAGAAGGTAAGATTAGTGTCAGGGTGCATGTGGTGGAAGAGCTCGGTAGGAGGGTGGTTGTTGGACGGCGGGTATGGTGAGGAAGGTGGGTAGGAAAGATGGAAACTAAAATAAACAACTAAGAACTACTAAAGAGATCGTAAAACTTCAAACCTTGGACTCCTCCAAAGGTTGACAGGTATTGCTTTCACCCACCTAGGGTCTCTCCTCTCATGAACTCACTTAGAGATAAAGTAAAGAAAATAAAATTTCTTTCAATATTCATCATCCTATAATACAAGAGAGTTAGCCAATAAATAGGCCTCATGAAAAGAAAAATAGAAAAGACTAAAATGCCCTTCGGGCTACAACACCACATGACCACTCCTAAGGGTAAAATGAGAAAAATAGTAAAATAAGATAAACTAGTACATAAAACATGAAAAAATAAAATAAAATAAGCTTTAGATCATAGCCGTTGATCTTCCAATGTCCTCATCATTCTCCCCGGGTGGGAGAAAACTCGACTCCGTCGAGTGGGTGTCTCGAGAACTTCTCATGCATCTGGGTCGATCTGTTGTAATTCTTCGTGCTCTGATCACGTATCCTCTGACTTTGGTTTACCTCTTTACCTAATTAAATTTCTTCTTCATCCACCCTCTTTTGTGTAAATAATGTCATCACTCAGAATCATGTCAACCTCCTCTTCTATATGTATTTTGGAAATATAAGTTTTTGGGAGTGGAGGTAGGCTTTGGGGTTCTCACAAGGTGTGGTCACACATGGCTTAGTTTGAAGTGGATATGGGGTTTAAACTTTGGACCTTCATAGGCCTACTAAATCTTTATGTTAGAAAAGGAATGAATGTTGAACTCTGCAGATAGATCCACCACATAAGCTTTTGCATTGATTTTATTGACTATTTTAACTAATCCCACTTTTCTAGCATGTAATTCCATTACAGTTCCTTGTGAGAACTGCACTAGATGAATCTGCACCATCACTGAATCACCAACCTCAAAAGTTTTAACTTGTCATTTAAATTCAACATGAAGTCTATAAGTATTATCATTCGATTCAATTAGGCATGCAATTTCCTTAAGTAGGTCATGCGGATGTGATGTAAATGCGACATGTGCTATGCGAATTCATATGTCTAAAATTCAAGACTCAAGAAGATAAATAATATGGGAATCAAGTGGTGCAAGAGACTTGATATGTAAGATGAATGAAATGAAATGTGGATTCACACATAAATTTTAAACAAAGAAAATTTTTGGAAGACAACAGACTATAAAAACACACACAACATACTAACTCGTAAGCACACATAGATGGAAAAAAGTTGGAAGAGTCATGAAATGAGGGGATCTAAAGTGTTTAGGTCTAAGGGAATTGGGGTAGGGGGAGCAACGAAGACATCCTTAGCTACCAGGGCATTTCTATAGGAAGTTTAATTTAGGGTTGTAGGTAGTCTCCTAGGGGAAATAGGGTAATCTAGCAAATTAATCCAATTAGGAGAGAGATGGTCCTTAACAGGGAAGGACAAGAACTTAGCAGACAAAATGAATGAATCAAAAATAAGATAAGTTGATGGGTCATGACTCACATCAATAATGGGATAGCCAAACGAGTCATTAGCAGGTATGTGACTCCAAAGGAGGGGTAGAGGTCAAAAATAGATATGGACACAATAGTTAGATGGATGTCATGAGAGTATGGGATAAAACTCTCTTTAACATTAATGTCGATATGAAGAATGGAGAGGTAATTCTAATCAGGAAAGACACACTCATTCAAATGTAAATTTAGAGGAACAACTCCTAAAATAGACTCCTATAAAATAAGAGGAGGCTCATTATTCAAATAAGGCTAAAAAACTTTCAGACTTAAAGAACTGTCTTCCAAAATAATTTTATTATCCTCAATAAAATCAGATTTGGTGATAACCCTAAGATCAATGGATTTGGGGTAAATTAAATTGGGGTTTAACTTAGGAAGTAAATTGAATTGATTCAATTCCAACTCAAGACTATCCACGTCATCATAAAAATCTAAAATTAAATCAGAATTATTCGGAGTCATTATAGTAGGAGATACGATTGAATCTGAAACTTCCAAATTTAATTTCATGGTGTTCACATTTAGATCAGCTCCTTTCGAGTTCAAGTTAACATCATTCAGGCAGACCTTATCCAATAAGATATCCTCAAGGAGACTAGGGTCAGGGTGGGCTAAGGTGTCGACATTTAAAGGTTCTAACTTTCCTAGCTCAGGGTTTAAGTCATACTTGGAGTCTGATTCAATCTCTTCAATCTCATTCTTAAAGAATTCTTTATTATTAGTGATATCATTAGCATTCATAAAATGGATGCATTTAGTCTTAAGTATAGGGGACCTTTTCTTTTTAATTCATTTCTTTATTATAATTACACTTTTAGGGTTAAGGGCTGGGGAGGCTAAAGGTTGACTAGGATGGCTAGAAGTTGGCCCAAGTGGTGAGTCATATGGGATCGATCCAACAGAAGACCCAATAAAGGGTCAGCCATCATGGATAGGAGAAAGCCTACAGGGTGGGGTAACAACCCTAATGTTATTAAAGGATAGGTGGTCTCAACCACAGTAATGTCCATGGTTTGTTCCTAAAAAAGAGGTAGGGTGTCGCTCTAGAGTACAGTCACTAGGGGTAGGGGTATTAAAAGTGCAACACCCAAAGGTTTTATGAACAAGGGGTGACTTAAACTTAAAACTAGATGGTTGGTCACTAGTAGAGGGTCAGTACTTTAAATTAAGTTCTATGCTCATATCTTTCCAATTAGAAGTAGGGTACTCACCGTGACTCTTTATCATCTTCTAACCTCATCTAAAATTGAAGAGCTTGACCTTTTAGGTGAGACATAACAATGCTAACTTGGTGGGAGTCAGGGATATGACATGATTCAAGTTAGTCCTCTAGTTGTCTAACCTATTCCCTAAAGTAGTAAGGGTCGCAGGAACCATCAAAGGTAGGTAGACAGTAAGGTGATTCTAAGTGAGGTCGTTGAGGATTAGGCTCAGGTCTTGGTTGATAAGTTGAGTGGGGGCATCTTCTGACTGGAAGGATTGATCGAATAGGACACATACTTAGAGTGGGGAGAGTCAACAGGTTTCTCCATCATAATTCTAGTCATAGAGCCCACTAGGTTAATGATGTAATCTAACTTCTTTTGAAGTCCTATTGGGTACATTGGGACGTGCTTGGAAACACTTAGGGATGAATCTATATAGGAGACAACACCTAAACTGAAGCTAGACTCTCCATGTTATCACTAGAAGGTGAATTAAAGATGTGGACAACAAACCCCATTGGTTGATAAAATAGTCTAGGTGACTAGGAAGGGCACCGGGTCGAGGGAAACACCTAAATGCTAAGGTTCCTAGCCTACAAATCCACTAAACAATTGTAGGAGTGTTGCAGACAGCAACCTACAACACTAGATTAATTGGTCCAAGTGATGAGGGAAATGTCTAGAGTGAAGTTAGCACCTAAACACTAAGTTAGGTTCACTTAAATGCCACTAGGTAGTGTAGAAAATGAGTGGACAACAAGCATAAAATTGGTGGTTTCATGTCACTAGGTGTTAAGGAAGGCTTCTAAGGCTTGGATAGCACCCAAACCAAAGGTGAGACTCACTTAAATGCTCCTAAACAATGCAAAAAAAAAAGGAAAATAAACAAACTCACTGGAATAAAATATCTAGATGATGAAATGTGTGCAAATAAACATATGGATAGATAAGTAGAGTCCTAGAATGTTTTCTAGCATGTGTTACCTTTGCCTACCATGCTTTGATATCAAAATGATGTGAAACATACATTCACAGATGACTTTCTAAATGAATTTGTACGCTTAATTTTTTGAGCACAATAATTTTATCTTTACATTGATTTTGAACAATAAAAGAAAACACAATGAGCGGTAAGACATGTTTAGGCTAAATAACATGCATAGGAGTTAAGATCATAAAATATCCAATTTAATCTAACAATGTATACATGGATGGTTTCAATGAGAGATCCCTAGATTAACAACAAGATTAGTTACTATGATAGAATCGCTCACACAACTCTTTAATTTCTAAAGCTTTAACAGAGAGTAATTAACAAGCTTCTTATGAATCAATTAAATCTTATAGTAGGATAGCTATGAAGATAAGAGACTAGTAAAAGATTTCACCATTATCAAGCACTAGGTAGTAGTTGGAAGCCTCAGATCAACAACATTAGTCTCAAAAGTTAGGATAGCAATCTAGAATGACAAAGAAGTTCTTGGCAGCAGTTCGGGGCCTTCCCGTTGAAGGTGTGGTGCAGAGGAGCCAGCTAAACTATGTGGACAACAACTTTGGACAGTAGTTTGGCAGCTTCTGAGTGGTGGACAACAAGCGAACCTGACTTGGACTCCTTTGACAGCAATCAGAAGGCCCTGGATAGTAGCTTTCTAGGTCCTAAATCTCAGAGCAGCACTTAGAACCAATCCAAATTTCTAGACAGCAAGTGGAAGGTTGGGACATCAATGACTTTCCTCTTGAGGTTGCGTAGGAACTAAGGGATTTTAGTGGGGAATCCCGTGGGAAGCTATGGGAGAAAAAATTTGGGATCTAGTACTTGCCTAGGTGGCCAATCTAATTAAATTTAGATTAAGTGAAATTAGTGAGATGAATTTGAATTTAAATTCAAATTCAAATTAAGGGAATTAAAGTGGAAGAGAGAGATTGGGGGAGAAGGGAGGCGGCATGGGCAGGTGATTAGGGAGTCTTAAATGGGAGCATTAATTTAAAGTGGAGAGAGAGAGGGAGGGAAATATTGTGTCCACATTCAACGAATTTGGATTAAGGTATTAATTTCAAGTGGGAATTAAATCATAGTTTTATTTCAGATTTAAGGTTATTCGGCGGGATTTAATTTGAATTTTGAATTCAAATTCAAGTGGGATGGATCCTTAGTAGGAAGCAATAGGATTTATCCCATTAATGGGTGGCCGACATCATCATGAGGGGAGGATGAGTATGGGGAAGATTTTAGTAAGTTTCCAAATGAGGTTTACTACATAGGAAAGAGAATAAACAACCCTCTTTAATTAAAAATTAAATCAGATTGAGACATAAAAACTTTCCTTATTGGCAAAGTTCCAAATAAGGAAAGTATTTAAAATTTGAATTTCAAATTTTAAACAAGGGTCATTACTTTCCTTTTATATGGAGCTAATTTAGGAAGGGAATTATGATGATTGAAATCATAATAATTGAGGTAGATCCAATGGTGAGGCCATCAGCAATGGGGGCTTGGGGGGATGATGTCGGATGTGAGGAGGGGAAGTTGGTTTGCCAGTTGGAGAGGGGAATTTAGTGCTTATAAAAGGTAGGATTGGAGTCGGGGTGCTTGCAGTGGTGGTGCTCGGTAGGAGGGTGGTTGTTGGACGACAAGTATGGAGAGGAAGGTGGGTAGGGATGATAGAAACTAAAATAAAGAACTAAGAACTCACAAAGAGATCGTGATACAATGAACCTTGGACTCCTCCAAAGGTTCATGGGTATTGCTTTCACCAACCTAGGCTCTCTCCTCCCATGAACTCACTTAGAGATCAAGCAAAGAAAATAAAATTTCATTCAATATTCATCATCCTACAATACAAGAGAGTTAGCCTATAAATAGGCCTCATGAAAAGAAAAATAGTAAAGACTAAAACACCCTTTGAGCTACAACACCACATAACCACTTATATGGGTAAATGAGAAAAATAGTAATATAAGACAAACTAGTACATAAAACATAAAATAAAATAAAATAAAATAAGCTCTAGATCATAGTCGTTGATCTTCCAGTGTCCTCATTAGATTATGTATAGAAAAAATAGAAAATTGATTCTGTCCTCTCGACATTAGAGACACTTATACTGCATCACCCATAAAATTGATGAACACCCATCACTAAAGGGTTTCCTCTACTGCACCGCTTGATGATATAGACCTACTATTTAATAAATTGATGCATCACTTCACTGATAGATCATAGCCTAAATATTTATAACTAGAGTGCCACGATGCTACTAACAGATGAGTACTGTGATGTTATTGTGGCACTCCCTTGACTTAGTAATACTAGAATTTAGCACAACAATGATGTGTAGATAAATACTGGGTTATTTAGTGTTGACTCCTCCAATACTATGACAATGGGATATTTGGATAGGCTTTAAAGCTATGATTTCTCTATCACTAGGACACTTATACTGCATTTTTTCGAACTCTCTGATGATGTCAACGATGGCACCGTGGTGGTAACGTGTTCGACACCACAATAATGTTACTTACTTGAAAATTTTATCCTTTTCCGATATTTTCAAGCACAAATAGAACTAAAAAGACATGTTTTCAATATCAAATTAACACATTAAATAAAACATTAGATACAATTATCACAACATCATACCTAAAGCAGTTGACTAAGTTAATATCACTCCCTTTTTATCCTTACTCACCTACAACTATAAGAATATGACACAATTTAATATATTCAACATGATCTTTTGGTACATCAAAAATCTTACATCCTTTTGAAATCTGCAAGACTGAAGAAAGTAAAACCTACCTCTAGTACACATCATTAGGTATATCCTAGAAAATAAATACATCCTAATCTTTCCTGCACAACATGACCACCTTCCTTCATTCTAGACTGATAATTCCTTCCACATCATCTATAATGAGCATCATATGTCTCCTACAGACTTATCTAATTAAAAAAGAAGTAGAAAAAGGGTGAGCACTACCATAGCCTATGACTCATTTTATGTATAATTTCCCATAGCACATATAGATGGAGCACTTCACTTGGCTTGAAATAAAATTTAATTCATATATAGAGGATTCCACTCAGCACTGGGATAAATTCCAATAGCGGCACAAGGTTGATCGTGCATGGTTTGGTGAAATATTTGCCTCAATCCACCATTACATCCAGCCACCACCACCATCATTGATCAGGGACCCTCATATAAGTAGTTGTGTTGTGTACTATATAGATTATTCTTTATAGTTAACATTTATTTTTGATATTTTAGGTTATAACATTACTTGGTATTGATGTCTGTTCGTAGATATCCTTTTGGTGATATCAAAAGGGGGAGTAGGAACATTTTGGATGTATGATTTCCCTCTTTAGTGCAGTTTATTTTATTTCAATCTTTTGTGTTCTTGTAATGTTTTTTATTTATTGTTATTAAAAATAAAAAAAATTATTAGGTTCTTCCTATTTTTTAAAGAGATCACATAGCAAAGGGGAGAACTTAGCAGGAAATTAAACTAACTTATAATTTAAATCAATAATATTTCCCATCTTCAAAAAAGGGGAAATTGTTATAATTTAAGGGCTCGACCTTATATTTTTTTATTACAAATATTTTGGTATGATTTTCTACTTATTCTTGCATATTATTCCAGTTTTTGTTTGTGCACTACAAATCTTTTAGGTAACAACATACATGTAGAATGACTGTAGATTTAGTCTCAAGAATATGTTTTGTGAATGTGTGATTTAGACTATATATTGAAGAATATGTACTTTTTCTTTTTCCTTTGTTAATATATGTAAAATGGTGTATGCTAGCTTTACAATAGTGTACATATATAGAGGATGTGAAAAATATAGATTTTAATTTTTCTGTTAAATTGTATTGTATGATCTCAATTGTATTATGTGATTAGTTAAAATAAAAATTAATTAAAAGTTTAATTTAAATAAAAAATAATTTGAATTGTATCTAATTATATAGTATAACCACCACATCATATCATATGATCAACTATAATAAAAACCCCACCATTAAATGTGACTTACTTAAAATTAAATTTAAATTTTGAATTTTAAACTATTCATACTATACGAATCATTTTGTATTGTATGATCTTTTAAATCATTACCAAATTAGGCCAGTTAATTAAATAATCAAATTAGATAAATCATGATAAACAATCATAGATTATATTATACAACTCACTCTGAGGAGTCTCTTGATGAAGTTGGTTCATCTAGTATGATCATAAGATCATACTATATGACTCACTTGAGGACTCTCTAGATGAAATTTGGCTCATCTTCTATAATCCAATCATGTTTTTTATTATTTCTACTATACTACAAATCATTCGAACAGTACGATCAATTATGAAATTGAATAGGTCATCCTGTGTATTGCTCATCATATAATATTATAGTGAGATATTTAAACTAATCATATTTTATGAAATATAAATCATACTATAAGAATAGTGATTGATAAATTAAAAATTATGGTTATTTAAAAAAAATACTATTTAAACATCTCTTAATTAATTTGAGAGAGTCTTTTGGCTATCTGAGGTTGCAAGTCTTCTATAAGGGTTTGAAGAGAGAGATTTGAGCAAGAGAGGGGGGAGGGCGGAAGAGGCGAAGTTGTGAGAGAGGTAAAAGAGTCGTATGAGTGATACATAGTGTGAGAGGGTGTTTCCATACAGTTTCTACGTCCAACATTCACCTTGTTCCTCCATGTGTCAATGACCTTTTTTAGGAAACAATGTGAAGATGTTCATAGATTCAAATGGCCACTGGTAACTCTGCCTCACTGATAAAGGTGATAGTAATTGTACTACTCTACCACATTGTGGAAGATAAAAGGGATTCAGCTACTCTGCTGCTTCAAGGAAAGTAAAATGGACTTTGATTCTTAGCCGCACCGGGGGTGGAACTAATTTTTGTGAAGGCTTCTTCACCTTGTTGAGGGGGATAAATGAGAGACACTAAATTTTTTAGTGGAATACTTGGAGATGAGGATTCTGAAGAGTGGACATAGGTCAATTTGATCAAACCACATTAAAATTTAGTGTATTTTCTCCTTTACTTTTTGTGATTTAGTTTCTTGAAAATTTTCTTCCTATAATTTGGTTTGTATTGGAGATTATTATAATTCATGAATTATTGTTGATTGAGTTTATTTTTTAGTTGAAAAATAAATAAGAAATAAAATAAAAAAAGAATAAATAATATATTTATTTTTCTACAAAATTACACCAAAAGACTTTTTTTCCACTTTTCGCTATTGCGTGAGAAAAATCTTATTTTGATTTTCAGTTTGAGATATAGGTTATATATTAGAATTATTTGATTTCTTTAATGCTACAACATATTAAATTTTTTTTTTAAGACCAAGATTTTCAAATAGTTAGAAAGGTTTTTAAAAGAATTGTTTTACCCCCTCACCCCTCTTTTGGTTTCCAAAAGAACTTTCGAAGACTCCCTACCAAAGTTAGATCCTAAGATTGAAGCCTTTCATGAAGGAACTCATCAAAATGTAGGTACTTAAGCGTCATGATGTAGGAATCATATATCCTATATTTTATAGGGCTTTGGTTAATTCCATTTGTTGTGTGCCTAAGAAAGGGGGTTTATTAGTAGTGACCAATGGAAAAAATGAATTGATATCCACAAAAATGGTTACAGGATAGAGAATTTATAGTAAATATAGGAAGTTGAACAAAGATACTTAAAATGACTATTAATGTGAATCTTCCTTAAAAAAATGCAGTACAGTCTTGTTGAATACTTTAAGCTTAACATTCATTAGGAGACAACTAAAAGTTGTAAAGTTTGTGTGTGTAACTTATGTATGATGGAGCTTGTAGTGTGTGATGAGCCTTAACCAAGTGAAATGGTTTAAGTGTGAAAAATCTACCTTTTTCCCCACATTGTTAGAATACTAAGCATTGTAGTCTATAATATTAAATGGAACCATACAACCACATGAATTAAGCATTGTAATGCCAAATTGCCACTCAATGTTGTGGCATAACATTTCAATCACTACTGCATTAAGTTCTCATTTTTTTTCAAATTGAGTGATAATCACAGTGCCCAATTAAATTAAATTCAAATGATTAGTTGAGTGTAGTGGTCTTTCTCAGCCTCATAGTGGCAGCATGTGTTGAGTAATATGACTATAAATAAGTCAAAATGTAGTGATGATACTTGATAATAACATCATAGTGTTGGTCCTTTCATTTGACTAGTTTACCTATTGACTATGGAGTGCCATAGTGCTCAAGCGATCAAGACCTTATAGAAAGGTCTTTTTTAATTATAAATGGCTATTGAATTCATTTCTCCTATGAATTTGAAATCTTCAACACTGAGAGTAAGAAAAAAAATTTTGACAACAATTATTATAATATCCTTTGATGTATATGTTGGTTACCAAAACTTTTATGAAAATGTCACATTTTGTTCTATATTTCAATATTGAACTACAAATTATGGGGAAGTTCACACTATCGTATATTGGTAGAAAAAATTTATATCTTGAAATAAAAAGTAACATTGATATTTTTGGGCATTCCATCATAATAGTTCCACACCACTATTCCTTTTTCCCTTTTTGATAATAATGATATAATAACACATATGTTGATAACGATGAAATTAGTCAAATCATAATGGTTGAAGCAACAAGGAGGACCATTATAATCTACATTGAAATTGGATAATTACTTATTGAAGATATCAATCACCCTACCCATGCATTATTTAGTGAACTGACACGTTCAACTTACATTCACTAGTAGTTTTCACTCAACATATATATACTATAGAATAAATTTATGCTTCTATTATTCTATGAAAGTCTATTTAAAATTAACTCATTTATTTTTCAGACATAATCCTTGGTTGGTTGAAACATTTATTCTAAGTTGACCTAGCTTAAGAGAATGCCCAACATTGGAGGGAGCACATGGTTCCTTAAGTGTAATCTAGTGTGTTTATTCATTCAAACTTGATACACGAGGTTACCTAAGTGTAAGTGAATGTTGTATCACTATTGTAACCATGCTTGAGTTATTTCAATGAACATGCTCATCCATGCCATACATTGGCAAGGTTGTAAATCCACCCACCAATCATCCAAATGACTTTTTCATAGAAGAACCCAATGATCAAGGTTATGAAACTAATCACAATGGTATAAGTTATAGCTTAAGTAGAGATGGATCAAGCAATATAATTAAAGAATTCAATAATTATTTTAATATTGGACTAACTAGGCATGATGTGGTTCATGGCCCTGCTATTTGAAACCTTGTTGAGTTAGAGGCAATGGTTTTGAACAATGAATATTCACATCTAATAAGCAAGATTGAAGAATGGTATACAACATATTCAGTGCATGGACCACTTTTCATTACATATGGCTTCCAGGCCATTATTTTGGATCAATTATCCATTGGGTAAACTTTTAGAAAAAAAGAATCCATATAATATGCTATATATGGTTGGTCAATCATTACTAACATTGAGTACATCAAATAATATTCTAATCAAAGTTTGAAAATGGTGATAAATACATAGATTGACCATCCATCGCATCTACTCCTCTTGTGTCAACTTGCATAAAAAGCCAAAATACTTAAAGGCATTTAAAAATCTCATCTTGTAGACCTCTACACAAATGCACACAAACAATTATTTTGATTAGACACAAAAACTATTCTTTGATGTTCATATTCCATTACATTATAACTATTCCTCATTAATAATTGGGCCTCAGGCCCCCGTGAGATCATTACTAGAATTAAATCAAAATTTAGCACAAATGTGTCATACATTATAGCTTGGGATTCACGTAGGAAAGGAATAAAATTTATCTTTGAGAATTGGAAGGAGTCTTATTGCTCATTGTATCTCATGATGGAAGTAGTAAGGAAGGGACTCTTGAGGAAACCAGCCATGTTTGCATGGCACATGAGTAGTCTATTCAATGCCTTAGGTTTATATATGCTTTATGGAATGTTGGACTTGAAAACATAGAATATATATAAAACCTCTAACTTGACCAATACCTTATTAAAATTTATACTTTGTAGCTTATTTTATTTTTCATTTATCTATTAAGTAGTCTAACTTCCCATTATAATGATTAAGAGTATAGGTTAGTAGAGAACATTGTTTCGA
This sequence comes from Dendrobium catenatum, assembly GCF_001605985.2. Taxonomy (NCBI): domain Eukaryota; kingdom Viridiplantae; phylum Streptophyta; class Magnoliopsida; order Asparagales; family Orchidaceae; genus Dendrobium; species Dendrobium catenatum. The sequence continues at coordinate 710,906 of NW_021318719.1, forward strand.
AGTTTCCCACCTATAACATAATGACTTATAATGATGACTTTAATGGCCTGTTATAGAGCTAGGAAAATCAAAGAGGTATTAATAAAAGTAGTTTGTGACACCTTTTAAACATGAAATAAAAGTTTTTCTGATACATTTATTCTGTTATATTAGAATGTTTTATGAGAAATATATGCTTTTGGATAATTATTTGGTCAAACTTGATGCTTTTGTAATTAGCTTAATTAATTGAGAGCATGCATGATGAAACTCTGTTCCCTTATATTTTGTGATTAATCTTGTGAATCAATGGTGAGTTTGATGAAACTTTGTTCCCTAATGTTCTATTAGTTATCTTACAAATAAAGTTTACTTTGTGTTGGGTGTTGCAAACCTATTTCAAACATTATGATTTTAATAATTACAAACATTATTGTGTATGTTATTGCTTTCTCCTATTTATATGATATTTTATCTTATTTTTATGTGGAATAATGTTGAAAGATCACTAGGGATGTTAAGCCCTATGAACTTAGTCCCAAGCTAACCAAGAGGGGGGGTGAATTGGTATTTTAAAACTTTCTTTTCACAAAGAATGAAAAACACATAAACCAAATCTCACCACAAAAATAAATGCGGAAGCAAGAAAACAAGAACACGGAAATTTATAGTGGTTCGATCAACTCGACCTACGTCCACTCCTTGGAGGAACCCTCCAAGTATTGCACTACAAAACGTGACTCTCCTTTAGCCCCCACGGCTAGGCGGAGAAGCCCTCACAAGAACCTCCTTTTTGTCACCCCGGTAAGGCAGAGAACCTATCTCCTTTTGCTTCCTCCTGAAACTGGCAGAGAACCACAACCAAAGGCTAAATCCTTACCTCTACCGACCCTTCCACGGACGAGAAACTCTAGACGAAGAACAAGCAGTGCGATCCTTTAAGCAACCCTTGTGAATCCCCTCACAAGCTCCCCCTCACAAGATCCTCTTTCTCTCCCTCTCTCTCTTTCTCTCCTCAAGGTCTTCTCAGGTCAAGGCAGCAGCCAAAGGTCATTAAAAATGTAGAACAAGAGCTCTTAAATAGAAGAGCTTCAAAGGAGTTCATTAATTGCAAGTTGCCGACTATATCGTCCAGGCCGATATGGACATCGGCCTGGCCGATCAGTACAAAACTCAGAAGATCGGCCAGAGCATCGCCCTGGATGTAAAGCTGGACGATTGAAAATTGGCTAGCTCGTCTAGGCCGATCTCACGATCATCCTGGCCGATTAGTTCAAATCATGTGAAAATCGTCCTGACAATAGCCTTAGATACGAGCTGGCCGAAATTTATCGTCTTGAAGTAACTTAAGGTTTTTGTCTGGATCGTCCTGGCCGATCCTGCGATCTTCCAGGACGATATTATCGTATCAATCATCCTTAATTACTCCCTTGATTTCTTGATCAATTAAGGCATAATTTATGCATATCGTCCAGGCCGATCTATGATCGTCCTAGCCAATCCATGATCGTCCTGGCCGATCCATGATCGTCCTGGCCGATAATTTAAAAATACAGTATACCTTAATTGTCTATGGTGGCAACTTCTTTCTGTTTTGAGCTTATCATCCTGGCCGATACATGTATCGTCCAGGCCGATATGGTAATATCGGCTGCCTTAATTAAGAATCCTGATTAGAGTCTCTGTTTTGAACTAGATCATCCAGGACGATCCAAGGGATCGGCCTGGCCGATGTGAGTAAGAATAGAAATTCTAAATCTCTCAAGTGTGTGTGTGTGTGTGTAGGGTTACTTAGTATCAGTCTTTTGAACATTACAAACTGACTCAAGAAGAGAAAAAAAGATTACATACCGACTCAACCCTATCCTCCCCACTTCTTCATTTGCATCATTTGTCCGTCCAATCTTCAATTCCTAAAATGTTAGAAAAAATAGGCAGTCCAACATAATCAGTAAGGTTTGCCAATCATCAAAACATATGCCATGAAATAAGGTTGCACAAATGTTTCAGGAAATCAGTCCACCATTCACTTGTAATTCTAATCAGCTTAAGACTGGGTAGATTAGGGTTATAGTTAGTTTTTATTTAATTTTATATTTTCTCCTTTCTTGAGTTGTATCATGTAATTGGGTGGATATCATTTCTGAGTAACCTTTAATAAGTGTTATGCTTTGTCAAAACCCTACCCACAAAAGGTTCAGAAGGTTACTAATTCTATACTAATCATACAATACAATTTGATTTATACTGTACATCCTAATTAAAATCTTTCTTAATTAATCTTGCGATATCAAACAATCAAATCATGGACAATTATTGTGATTGATCATAATGTATGATATAGTTCATATTGTATGATTACCCATATGTGAAATTGGTCATCCTAAGATTGTAAAAAATTAAATCCATGATTTTTGTGATGATTATATCATATGATGTCCTTAGTGTCAAACAATCACCCATGTACGAAGTTAGCCATCCCAAGAATCATCCTAAATAAATAGAAGAAATTTCTATATATCATACTATGTTATATTTTGATTGTACTGTATGATATCTTATAAAAGATGAATAGTTCATCTGAACGATCTTGCTGGACAAGTCTGAATTGAACTGATCTTATTATATAAAATGTGTGTCACACTGTACAAACAGAATATAGATCTCTTGAAATTTAGGGTTTTTTGAAGCCCACTATTTAAGGATTTCTAATACTCTAATGAGAAATCTTTTACTATTGGGTTGACCTAAGAGAGAGCTTAGAGATGGAAGAGAGGAGAGCTTTTAGCTAGAGAAATCCTTGTGAGTGGGAGTTAAAGCGATTCATAAGGGTTTCTCCATGCAAGGTTTCCATAATCTTCGTCAAGCTTCTTCCTTATTTCCTTGTCTGCTTTTTCGAGACTTTCATCAGCAAACTCCAGCAGGGAGTAAAATGGTTTTAAGGTTCTCTACCTACTCCAAGATGGACTAAAATAATTCTAAGGTTCCTTGCCTACTCAAGAAGTGAGTAAAATGATTTGCAGGTTCTCTGCCTACTCTAGGAAGGAGTAAAATATTCAAGGTACTGTTCCTGACCAGTTTGGTAGAAAGATTTTATAAGGGCTTCTCCTCATTTCTGTGGGGGAAAATGGAGAGATATTACTTTTAGTGCAATACCTAGAACAAAAGTTTCCATGGAGTGGACATAAGTCAAGTTGATAGAACCACTATAAATTTGGTGTGTTCTTTTTGTTTACTTTCCTGCATTAAATTTAAGCATTATTCTATGATTTTCTTTGTGGTCAAAATTTTAATTTTTTTATTATTAAATTAGTGTTATTTCCACATAAATTGTTTGTATTAAAATATAAAAAATGATTTAAAAAAAAGATTTCCTTTTTTGTTATGAAAATTTTTAATAAACAATTCACGCCCCCTCCTTGTTAGCCTTGGGCTAGTTAACAAAGGTTTAACAACCCTCATAAACTTTTAAGTGGTATCAATGCGGGATTAAAAATAAAAAATTGAGAAAACTTTTTAAAATTGATCAATGGCCAACTTTGAAAATCAAAATACTATGGAAGGATATTTAATCTCATGACTACCTTTATTTGATAATATTCCTTTTGATTTTTGAAAAAAATTGAATATCTATATTCTTACAATCAATTGATTATCGCATGTGGATGTTAGTTCAGGAAGGATATTCTACACCTTCATAATTAGTAAATGACATGAAAATCAAACTTTCATTTTATAAATGCAGCATGGATGATAAAAATTTTGCCCATATGAATGATAATTGTTTAAACAATCTTTTAAGTGCTTATAAATCTACTGATTACATGCGTGTATCTACTTGTATAGTTGGAAAATAAATTTGTGGTACACTCTACATAACTTATGAAGGAATAACTGAAGGGAAAAAATCTGGGTTAAATACTCTGCTTCATGACTATAAACTCTTTTAATTGAAACCTAGTGAAACCATATCTGAATTGTATACTAGGTTTACACAAATCATCACATCCTAGCATGCTTTAGGTAGAGAATTATCAAATTTTGAAAATGTTAAAAAGATTGTGCGATGTATACCTACTTCATATGATGCCAAAATAACTGCTATTTTAAAATCCAAAAAAATAAATAAATGTTTATTCTATTGACAACTTACTTGGATCTCTAATCACCGATGAATAAAGGTTAAGCTAGAGGCAATCTGATCAGGGAGAAAGAAAGAAGGAGAAAACTATAGCCTTAAAGACTAATGATTTAGATAGTTACCCCAATGAAGGAGAGGAAAAAATTGCACTGATGACTCAATTATTTAGAAGCAATCTAAGGAAAAAGAAAAATAATCATCTATAATGGAACAAAGGTATGAATTATAGAATTCTAAAGCTTCTATTGATATTGTCTATTATGAATGCAAGAAAAAAGGGCATATTAAAACTGATTGCCCAAATCTCAAAGGTCATCAAAGTAAGAAGAATGTTGAAGAAAAAGTAAAGTCCTATAAAGGCACAACATTTTTTTATCACAACCCTTAATCATACTATACTAACCACATTTCTAATGTACGATATGCACAACATTTTTTTTATGACAACCCTTGCTTGGATAAATTATCAAGATTGTATCTTTTATTGACCATCATACTATACAAACACATATTTCATACCGTATGATCCTTGTGTCAATCTAATTTGGGATGAATTCATTTCAGATGGTATAATATTTATTATTAATCATACTGTACAAACATGTGTTCGTATTGTATGAAATTTTTTATCAAAATTTGTATAGCTTGACTCCTCAGGATGAGCTCCATGTCTCTAATCATCCTGTATAAAATCTAATTATATTGTACAATTAGACACATCTTTTTGATTGATTGTATGGCCAAAATAATTCCAGGAGAATGTCATCTACGATCTCATGATTATATGATATGATTTACTAAAAGATCTATTTAATTATCCCAATTCCTTCAATTTTTTAACACAACCTTCTAATCCTTCATTCTTGCAATCTCAACCTTTATAATGGTTGGCATTAGAAAGCTCAGTTGAAAAACCCAGGGTGCTTCCTCCTCTCGTAACCTTACCAATGACTACTTTTTGATGACTTCTGATGAAGCCACCTACCAAAAATACAAAGAAGCCAAGATCACACCTTCTAGGCTTCTTAATCAACGGGCACTCAAATTTCTAGTAATGAACCTCTTTAATTCCACTACACTTCAATTTCTTATAAAACTGGATAATCCCTTCCACTCTGAAATCCTTTTTGAGTTTCTAGTAAACCTTAGAATCAGTGGGGATGATACTGTAAAGATTTCTCATGTGTGTTGTCAGAATGTGGAAATCACCAAAGAGGGCATAGGAGTCCATCTTTAGCTAAACACCAGAGGAAATAAACCTAATACCATGGCTTCTAAATCCAACTTTGATTGGAGTAATGTGAACTTTAAACTTCAAAATGCTGCTTTGAACTACCACCAACCCCTGATAGACACTCTAAATCAAAATAATAGGGTTATCCAGCACATTCTGAGAATATCTATTATCCCTATAATAGGAGAATGAATAGATATGACTCCCCTACTATAAATTATTACCTATTTAATATGTTAAACACCAAAATGGATAAAGCTGAAATGATAATTGATTATATAAAAAATCTCATTCCATTTGACTCTCAGCAACAAGGAGAAAGCAAAACCTTACTCTAGGACATATGATTGGGTATTTCTTGAATAAAAAATATAACATCATATATCCTACTACTATTAACCCCACTCCAATCTTCTTTTCAGATGCCTTTTTTCGGATGATCTTTCATAGAGATCAGGAGCCACAAGACTCACTCTTTGATGAAGAAAGAAAAGCTTCCCTGGCAGCTGATCCTATACCTGCACCATCTCCTCACCACTAACAATATAAGGAGTTGATTCAAAGATTTGATAGACTTGAGAATCACTTGGATCAATAGTAAACTTAACATGATAATGATATAGGTTCTTTCAGGGAATAATTTAGAAATATCCAATAGTAGTTAACCAACATCCAATAGTAGTACGATACCTTTAGTCAATTTTTCCAACCACCTCCTCAGCCACCTCATGTTCAGGATGCCCCATTGTATTAGCTTTATTTAGTTTTTTTTTTGTTGTATTTTTCTTGTTTATCTATGCTTGCTTATTTTTATGTTGTCTAGTAATAAAATTTCCTTCAGTCCTTCTTTTCTTATTTTTCTTTCTTTTTAGTCAAATGTATATATATATATATTACTTTGTGTTTATTTCTTCATTGTCAAGTGGTATTTCTATTTCTTTCTAGCTGGTTCTATTCTCTTCGATCTCTTTTATGTGCTTTTTACTTGTGAAATCAATAGTTAAGGAAAAAGTGTTTTTGTTTCTCGTACGGTACGACTTGGATCATAATGTATGATTGAACTCATACTATACAAATTGCATAATATGGAACGAAATAAACTCTCTACAATGCTCTCTGATGTTTGTATTAAACATTCTTCTTTTCTGACTTAAAAGTTTAATAAGTAATTATTAGCATTATTAAAACTCAAAGGATAAACAAATATTAAGAATTTTCAAATCCCTTCATATTTCATTTGCATGATAGTGCCTTGTATGAACTTGAAATCTAAATCGAATTGGAGTTCAGATGGTTGAAATGAAAACACTTTCATTCTATTGCATCATTTTAGATCATGAATATTTTCAGTAAATTTATAAACGAGATTCATTATTTTTCATAAATCTTGCTATTTATTCCTATTAAAAATATTGAGTTCTCTTTATAGATTATTCCTCCCTATATAAGAGAGTGAGTTACTCTTCTCTTCAATGTGGAAGATAATCTTTACAACTTTGAGATTATTAAAGATTTAGAAAATATACAATTTGCAAAAAAAAAATTAAAAGAGGCACAAAATGAGTTCAAAATCAAAAGATGTGCAATGATGTCAATACTAAAAGATGAACTAAGTGTATCATCAATAAAAGGTGCACAATGTACACCAAAAATTGATAAAAGCGACACAAAATGAGCCCAACTTAAATTTACTTTTCAATTTGGTAAATCATTAAATCTTATAAAATTCCTGTGTTTCAAAAAATGTTTAATACTTGATTTTAAGAAATCTTGGTTCTTCATTAATCACTTTTATATTAAGATTCTATTCAATATATTGCTTGCTAGATGTTTAAAAAGTTTAAGTTTTCCTATCTAATTATAATTCTTGAATTAGATTTTTTTTAAACAAACGATTTATCTTCTAAAGATATTAAGCTAGGTATTTAAACTCTAGAATCCAAATCCTTTAGTTGCATTAAATTAAACACTTATCATGTTTGTCTTTTCTATTTCTAGAGTAAGTTTATTATAATTTGAAAAATTGCCATAAGAGTTCTCATGTCTGTGATGTTTCATTCCTTACCTTGGGTTGTTAGTCATTTTGTGTTACTTTGTTTTATGCATTTCTTGTTTATGTTTTCTTTTTTTTTTCTCTTCTTCCTTCTGTTTACCCTCCTTTTGTGATGTCAAAAGGGGTAGTAGTATTTTGTTATTTGTTATTATTATTGTTGCTTTATTTTATTATTTGTTATTGTTATTATTGTTTGCATATTATTTAAAAATAAAAAAAAATTTACTCTCCTTTTTCTTACAGTTGATTTTCTTCTAAGGCGTAGTTTAGAGGAAAGAAACTTTTTGAAAATCCAAAAAAAAAAAATATTTACCATCATAATAAAGGGATATATTATTCTAAACCTATTTCAAACACAGTGATTTTGATGATAACAAATATTACTATGTCTGTTACTATTTTCTTCTATTTCTGTCATCTTTTATTTTATTTTTTGTGTGTACTAATATTTTAGGAAATTATTCCACCATTCACTTGCAATTATGATCAACTTAAGACTGGGTAGACTAGGGTTACGGTTGGTTTTTATTTTATTTTGTATTTTTTTCTTTCTTGAGTAGTATCATATAATTAGTTCGATATCATTACTCAGTAATCTGCTTACTCTAGGAGGGAGTAAAAGGATTCCATTGGAGTAAAAGGATTTCTAGGGTCTCTATCTACTCCTAGAGGGAGTAAAAGAATTCAAGGTACTCTGCCTCATTGGGTCAGTGGAATGATTTTATAAAGGCTTATATGCCTTGCTATGGGGGATTTTAGTGTAATACCTAGAACAATGGTTTTTGGGTAGTGGACGTAAGTAAAGTTAATTGAATAACAACAAATCTTGTGTGTTATTTCTGCATTATTCTGTGATTTGTTCTGTGTTCAAAATTTCTAATTTTTGTTATTATGAAATTAGTATTTCTTTTGCATAAATATTTATATTAAAATATTTAAAAAGATTTCCTTTTTTGTTAATTTTTTTTTTAATAACCAATTCACTCCCCTTCTTAGTTATCCTTGGGCATGTTCATAAATGTTTAATAACCCTCGTAAACTTTTAAGTTGTATTAGAGTAAGATTAAAAAATAAAGTTTTAGAAAACTTTAGAAAAACAATCAATATCTAAATTTGGAAATCAAAATACTATGAAAGGATATTCAATCACACAACCACTTTTGTTTGATAATATTCTTTTTTTATTGGAGAAAATTTGCATGTTTATATTCTTTCAATCAATTGATTATCACATGTGTATGTTTGTTCAGGAAGAATATTCTACCCTATCACAATTAGAAAATGGCATGAAAATTAAACATCCTTTTTTGAATGGAACATAGATGATAAAAATTTAGCCTTACTGAATTTTAAATATTTAAACTAATTTTTCTATGCTTTAAAAATTAAGGATTATATGCGTGTATTTTCTTGCATAATTGGAAAAGAAATTTGGGATAGAGTCTATATAACCTATGAAGGAATAACTAAAGTGAAACAATTTAAGTTAAATATTTTGCTCCATGACTATGAAGTCTTTCACATGAAACATAGTGAAACCATATCTAAAAGTTATACTTGGTTTACGCAACTCATCACATCACAATATGCTTTAGGTAGAGAGTTATCAATTTTTTAAAAATTCAATAAGATCTTGCGATGTGTACCTAGTTCATATGATGCCAAAATAACTTCTATTTTAGAATCCAAGGATTTAAATGTTTAATTTTTTAACAATTTACTTGGATCTCTATTCGCCTATGAATAAACCTTAAGTATAAGGCAATCTGATCAGGGAGAAAAAAAGAAGGACAAAATAGTAGCCTTAAAGGAATTAATTACACTGATGACTTGATAATTTAGAAGCTTTCTAGAGAAAAAAAAAAACAAAAAAAAAAAACATCAACAATGGAGCAAAGGTAAGAATTATATAAATTCTAAAGCTTCTGATAATATTGTCTATTATGAATGTAGGGAACCAGGGCACATTAAAACTGATTGCCCAAATATCAAAGGTCACCAAAGGAAGGAGAATATTGAGCAAAAACTAAAGTCCTATAAAGGTAAGCAAAGATCTCAGAAAGCCTTTTTTAGTCGACTCTGCTTTAGATTCATCTGTAACAAAATAAAAGAGGAGCTAAAAAAATTTGTGCTTAATGGTAAATAACTAACATTATCAGTTTGATCAAGATGAGGTATGTCAACTTTGATATAATGAATTACTTTCTCTTTCAGAAGAGATTCATTATTCTTACAGGAAATTAAAAAAGAAGCATGCTAGCTTGAAAACTGAATGCTTAGTTTTTTTAAAAAAATGAAATGCTTAAAAAAGATGGTTCTGATGTTAATAACAATCATATGGCTTTATTGGTTGAGTTTGGAGAACTAAATAAGAAATATTTTTATTTATCTGAAACACATGATTCTCTTAAAGCTTTGTATCTTTATTTAGAAAAATCAATTAAAGAGTAAGAAGCATGTGTTAATATTTTAGATCTGAGTGAGCACTTTTTATAATTTTAAATATCTACTCTTAAAAGTTCTAATAAAATGTTGTTAGAAAAAGTAAAGGCTTTTCAAAATAAATTTGTTTGGAAGAACTCACCATGTCATGCATATCACAAACCTAAGAATAGGAATCATAACTATCATAGGTTGGTTATCCCTTTTCCTGATGTTAAATGTTATTCATTTAGCATGTAAGGACACATTAGCCACACTTGCACCATTTGTCGTAAAACACACTTGGTGTGGAGACAAAAGTTGCATCAAACACAGCATGACATGCATTCTGATGATTTATTCAAATTTAATAAGCGATCCAAACTCACTTGGGCTCCAAAAACTATTCTTCCTTGAACTTTTGATTTAAGGGCACTCACAAAAGATCTAGTGCAATCATGTGGTTTCTGGGCTTGATATTTATTTCCTATCACTTAAAATTAGCAACTCATGAGCTTCTCAACATATGTGTTTTTGTCATATTATTTTTATGATTTTATTTTTTTAATGTTTTATTTTTTTCGTTTTTTTGGTTATCTTATGATTGTGTCCGGATGATCACACATACCATATTATTGAACCATATAGTTTTTACTGCAAAAAAAAATTCCATCCTTCATCGTACTGTATGAACCACATTCATAATGTACGATATACACAACATTGCTTTGATAATAACCCTTTACTTGATGAATGATCTTGTTTATATCTATCAGTGACCATCGTATTGTATAAACCTCTTTCTTTCCATATGATCCACATGTTAATCCAGATGAGACAAATTCATTTTAGTTGGTATGACATCTATTATTAATTGTACCATACAAATACATGTTTGTAATGTATGAAACTATTTGTCAAAAGTCATACAACTTGAATCCTTCGGATGAGCTCCATGTCTCTAATTATCTCATATGAAGTTTGATCGATCTGTATGATCAGACACATTTTTTTGATTGATTGTCTGGCTAAAATAATTGCATGCGATCATTCCATACAATCTTATCATCATACGATATGATTTACAAAAATATCTATTTAAACAACCCAATTCCTTTAATTTTTCACACAACCTTCTAATAAAAGTACGAGATGCGCCAAGAGGGGGGCGGGTGAATTAGTTTTTTTTGAAATAACAAACAAAGCCTAAATAGGAGTTCTAATTTTTTAATCATTTTCAAAAATTAATTTAACTAATTCAAAGTAAAAGCTAAAGATTAAACTAGATTTTAATAGTGGTCATGAAATTCAAAATCACACAACAAAGTTCTACAATAACATTCTCACCAAGCAGTTATAGCAATTGTAGGATGCAAAAAGAAAATAAAAAGTAGAAAATGGAAAAAGCACACTAGAAGATTTATAGTGGTTCGGTCACTTAACCTATGTACACTCTTCGGAGTCCTCCACTCTGAGAATTTTACTACTCAAAAGTAATTCACCTCCCCCCCCCCCCAACAGCTAGGCGGAGAAGCCTTTGCACAACCTCACTTTCACCTTCCCTGGTGTGGCGGAGTACCAAATGCTATGTCACCCTCCCAGTAACAGCAATAGACCTTCTCATTTTTCTCCCTCATGAAGAAGGCAGAGGACCTTTGATAGCATTGACCTTGAAGGCTCTCCCATTAGAGTGATCCTAAAAGATTTACTCGGGCCATCGGAGGAGAAAGCATGCTGCAGGCTTGGAGCAACCGTGTGATCCCCTCACACTACTTCTCCCTCACAAACTCTCCTTCTCCTTCCTCTCACAATCCCCAAATCTCTTCAAGAAGCTCCCTCTCAAGAGTTCCCTATTTCATCACATTCCTGTCTCTTTTTTCGAAAGGACACAAATAATACTTAAATATCAGGCTTCAAGAAACCCTAAAATTTTAATTTAACGATTTTTATTCGTACAGTATGGTCCAAGATCGTACAGTGCAATTAGTTCAAAATAGCTTTCATCTTGGTACAAAGGAGTACAAACATGCAACAATTTTGAACTACATCGTACAGTTTCATACAAATGTCATCCATTATGATGAGTTAAAATTTTTCTGTTTGTACAGGACAAACGCTGGAATGAGAGAAATTAATCTTTATTCATCATCTAGTACGATCTTAATCATATAGTTTGATCTATTAAAATATTCATATTGTTCGATATAATATATACATCATCCAATTTGATTATATCAAATATTAAAGTATTGTTCGATATGATCTACAGGACAACCAAAAATAGCCTCGATAGATTATATTGTAAGAAGTGGGTCGTACACTATGATTCCCAATCATTAATCCTTGATTTTAATTGACTAATCATGGGGGTTAGTTTGAGTAAGTATTCAAATAATTTTATAGTTTTTTGTGGCTAGACTCAAGAAAAGAGAAGAAATCAAAAAATTAAAAACTAAGTTACAGACTCCGCATCCTATTCTAATCAATCTTGAGTCTTCTATTATTTTGAGCAATATGTGATCTTCCTAAAATATTAATTCACATAGAAAAGAGAAACATTCAAAATATTCAATGAATAATAATATAATTCAATAGACATTATTTATCTTCATCAAAATCTCAGGCTAGAGGTCATGGACTGTAATAATATCCCACTTTTTATGATGTCAAATAATATTATCGATAAGCACGTTAGTATAAAATTATTTATATTTTATTTTTCTTAATAAACATAAAATCATGAATAGAAACATGAACATATAAACAAATATGCATTTCATTCACTATTAGAAACTAAAAACATGATAAACATGATATGCAAACACAGGCATACTAACTAAAGCAGATAAACTTCTCCCCCTTTTGACATCACAAAAAAGAGGAGTACAAAAAATACTTAGAAAATATTAAATATTGATAAAGTCAAAAAAGAGGATCCTAATCAGGTAGTGGAGGCGGTGGCTAAAAGAGGCGATGGATGGATACAAACTGTTGATCAATTGTAGAAAATCTTTTGCCAAAACATCACATATCCTCCTCGTGTTGTTGGTGTTGTTCTTAGATATGAGAGCGAAGTCAGGTTTGTAGTTGGTCTAGTCACTTGATGATGTTGTCATGAGGATAAGAAGGTACATGTCTTCATTGTGGAGCAGCTCTTCTTGGTGGTGCATGTTGTCGAGCTGGAGTTGCCTCCCCTTCTTGGTGGAGCAGGTACGCACATGGCCCTGATGAAATAAAATACAGATAGAGGCATTCATATAGAAAATTGGTATATTGTTGGTTTCAGTAGGATAAGTTAATAAGAATTTATGATGAAGAATATATTTTATGAGGCGGTCGAGGGCTAAATTTAGTTTTCTATGGGTTCTAGGAAGGAAAACTAGGGTTATGCTCCGGATATAGACAAGAATTAAGTCTTGTTCATCAAATCTAGTGTTTAACATGATTAGGTAGGTGACAATATATAGGATTGGGGTCATGCATATCCTATCTCTAGCTTTGGGAATGATTGATGTCCAAAGAACATGTTGGATGATGCCGACATTTTGAGTTAAGGATTGGAGAAGTGGTTGGTGTTGGTTCAAAGAAAAATTCGTAAGAACTAGATTGACATAACTCTAGTCAAATTTGTGTATTATAAAATAGTGGGCATGAGGTACTTTAGTAGAAAGCCCGATGTATTAAGCGATGTCCATTTTTGTGATTTCTACATTTTGATGGAAGATAAAAGAGGCTAGGGTCAAGCTTTCTATATTTATCCTTAGATTGGCCAAGAACTCAAAAAGGAGCTCAAAATTAAAATAGAATGCCAAGGTGATAAGGAATTGTAAGGTAGTGGAAGCAAAACGGCTCATTACCTCAAAGTTTAAGGATGCTTAATTTAGCACACGAGAAGGGGTTATCTTACATGCCTTGAACATATGGTATGCTTCCTCATCCTTAGCAGACAAAAAGCGATCATCATGGGGATGAGAGGAAGTGGAGCTTCCCAGGATGAGTCAGCCTCATTTGCTTGAGCTTGCCATATAGTAAGAACAAGTAAAGACATGTAGAGTGAGGAGAGGTTGAGTGAAATGATCTAGTTTCCCCTCCCATTCATAGGATTCTTGGCAGTTTGTACAGTACGATCATGCACTTATTTTGTTTGGATGAATAGTTAGGAAAGGTGGTCAAATCATACTGTACGATCGATATCATATAGTATGATCTGAAGGAATTGCATTTGTTCTGAAGATAGTATGACCTTTGACAAAATTATTCGTATAATACGAATGGGTGTTCGTATAGTATGAAGTGCAATTATATCACACTGACCGAGTTTAATTCTTCCCAATCCATTTGTATATGTGGATCATAAATTACAAAATCAATATATCGTACAATACAAATTGCAATTATATCATACCAAATATTTTGAATGCTTAGCCACGTGTATCGTACAGTATCATATGCATATTAGAAATCAAATCAGGATCATTGGTTGAATAAAAGATTATGATCTGTGCATTTTGTATAGATCATATAATACAAATGTGAATCATATAGTACAATGGGGATATAAAATTGATCATGGGCGGCCATGTGGTGGTCCAACGAAGGTCGGGTGGAAGTCCTTTCAAATGTATATATATATATATATATATATATATATATATTATTTGGTTTCATGCTTGAATTTTTATGATAGTAAGTTTTGTCCTCAACATGCTAAAGGTGTCTTAGGCTAGGTTTTTTATGAATATGTCTGCCAATTAATCTCCTGTAGATATATGGTTCAATTTTATATCTCCTTTGGAAACATGATCTCCTATGAAGTGATGTTTAATATGTATATATTTTATTCGAGAGTATTGAATTAGATTTTTTGATATGCAAATTGCACTAGTGTTGTCAAACATAATTGAGATGGTTAATACGGGTAATCTATGATCTAAAATTTATTATTTCAATAATAGCTTTTGTGCAACACAACTTCTTACTATTATACATTCTACCTCGATCGTGGAAAGGGCTACTGAATTTTGCTTCCTATTGTACTAAGAATCTGAGTACCCTAAGATTTTAAAGGAAGTGTTGTGCGTAGGATACCAAATTCCTAAGTTTTGGGTTCCTAGTAGATATCTAAGGATTCTCTTGATGGCAATCAAGTTTGACTCTTTAGGGTCAGCTTGAAATTAGGCACAGAGGCATACACTAAAAATTATGTCTGGTCTACTGGTAGTAAAATAGAGGAGAGATCCAATTATTCCTCTATATTTCTTTTGGTCTACTAATTTTCCATTCTGGTCTTTATCTGGTTGAATCGTAAAGACATGTGATTATTCATGGACTTAGTACTATCTATTTCATACTATTTCAGAATATCCTTGATGTATTTAGTTTGGCTAAGGAACATTCCATCTTCCATTTATTTTACACTAAATATAAGAAAATAAATCAGCTCTCCCATCATGCTTATTTCAAACTCATTGCTCATTATTTTTGAGAATTCATCACACAAGTTCTTATCTGAAGATCTAAATAGAATTTCATCTATATAAATCTGATTAATGAAAATTTCATCTTTTATCCTTCCTAGAAAGTGGTTGGTGTCTACACTACCCCCCTCTAACGAGTAAAAATGAGCTAAGTCTTTCATACTAGGCTCTAAGTGCTTGCTTTAACCCATACAGTGCCTTTTCTAATTTGAATACATGATTATAAAATTTTGAGTATTCAAATCTGTGGTGTTTCTTAACATAAACTTCTTCTTTGATTACCCCATTTAGAAATGCACTCTTAACATCCATTTGATATAACTTAAAACCCTTGAAGCAAGTAATGGATAAGAGCACCCATATGGCTTCAATCTAGCTACTAGGGCGAAGGTTTCTTCAAAGTCTATGCCCTCAATCTGGTTATACACCTTAGCTACTAGTCTGACCTTATTTCTTACTATGGTTCCTGAGTCATTCACCTTATTTTTAAAAATCCATTTTGTTCCTACGACACTCTACTCTTTAGGTCTCTTGACTAAATCTCATATATCATTCCTAGTAAATGGGTTCAATTCTTCTTGCATTGCTAGGGTCCAGAATTCATCTTCTAAAGCTTGATCTATACTTGTGGGTTCTATCATAAAAATAAATGCAAAATGACTAATTTTCTTCCTAAGTCTGTGCCTAGTTCTTACACCTTCTAATGGGTCTCCTAAGATTAATTCTTTAGGATGAGTAGAAGAGTATCTCCAATCTCTAGGCATATCTTCCTGAGGTTCTCCCCTTTTTCCTGTGGTCATGGTTTCTATTCCCTGAATAACCTCTTCCTCATCTTCTTCAAATTTTGGTTCAAAGGACTTATCTAAATCATCAAATACTACATGGGTGGACTCTTCTACTACTAGGGTTCTCTTTTTGAAGATTGTATAGGCCTTACCTATAGATAAATAACCTAAGAAGACACCCTATTAAGATAAAACATTTGCAACCGAAGACATGCAGTTATGAAAGATTCGGTGTCCAACCCTTAAGGAGTTCATAGGGTATTTTATTCAATGACCTAATGTTTACCATATTTAAGACATAACACGTAGTGTTCATTTCTTTTACCCAAAAATATCTAGGAAGAGTGTACCCAGCTAACATTTCCCTAGTAGCTTCTACCAAGGTTCTATTATTTCTCTCGGCTATCCCATTTTGTTGAGGGGTTCTAGAGGTAGAGAAGTTATGCTCTATTCCAATCTCTTGAGAGAAAGATTCAAATCTTTCATTTTGAAACTCTCCACCATGATCACTATGGATTGTTGTGATATTGTATCCTAATTTCCATTGAATCCAAGTGGAAAAAGTTCTAAATTTCTCAAACGACCCATTCTTATGTGCTAGGAATCTTATCCAAGTGAATCTAGAGAAGTCGTCTACAATCACAAATCCATAATTTTTCCCACCTAGGGTAGCGGTGCTAATAGGACCAAATAGGTCTATGTGATGGATTTCTAGTGGCCTAGATGTATTCAACTCCTTGATTGAATGAAATGCTGATTTTACTTATTTTTCTAGTTGGCAGTCATCACATAAATCATCCTTAGTGAAGTCTAACTTAGGTACACCTTTAATTAGATTTTTTTGGGTGATATTTCTAAGTATTTTCATGCTAGCATGGCATAGTCTCTTATGCCATAGTGAAGAGTCATTCATTATTATTTTTAAACATAGTGAATCCAAATTTCAACACAATTACGGTCTAACATGTAAACATTATTTATTCATTTTTCTTCTAATAAAAGTTTATCATTTAAGTTAATCAAGCCTTTGTTGGAAATAAATTTTATGTCAAAACCTTTATCACAGAATTGACTAATTCTTAATAAATTATGCTTCAAACCATCAAATAATAAAACATTTTCAATTAAATTTTTTTTACCATTTCTAATAATACCTAAGCCTACCACTCTACTGGTGGTGTTGTCTACTAAAGTCACCTTACCTCTAGTCCTGGTCTCCAGTGTCATGAACTTCTTCATGTCTCCAATCATATGTCTCGAACAGCCACTGTCCAGGTACCCATATTTTCACTATGTCTTTCATGAGAGCACCCCTATAAAGTCATTCAAAGGTTAGATTTAGGAACCCAAGTGAGTTTGAGTTCCTCCTTATACTTATATGAATGAGATGCATGCAAGCTATACTATGACGAAAACAATTTAGGTCTTCAAACTAGGTGTCTCCTATTTTGAATCGTGCAAGTGCAGGCTTTGTGACATAACATGCTACAAGAGAAGCACTTAAGATTGAAAAATGGGTTCACTAACCTATGTGGGCGGTGATGCCTCTTCTTAAAGTTGTGTGATGCTTTCAATGCTGGGGGTTTCCTTATTTAGGCTAACGTGGATGATGGTTTGTAATTTTTAAATGCTATAAGATTTTTTTTTAATGCTTTATTTTCATGTTCATAAGGTTCTATTTTCACTTTTAGCCAATGTTCATTGATATTTATTTACCATACAAGTTCTTCTAATTTCTTAAACTCTTTTTCTAATTCAATATATGATGTCTTCAAGAAATCATGTGTATCAGATAAACCAATATACTACTTATTTAATGCATCAAACTTATCAAGCAGGGACATGTGATCTCTATCCAAATTAGAATGTCCTTTAACTAAGTTAGCATGCTTAGTTTGCATGCATTTTCTTTAACTTTTTGTACGAATCATGAATTTTTTCAAAAATTACCAACAAATCTTCATATGAAAGTTTACATACCTTGTCTTGATTCGGTTGATCAATATTATAATTAGTCATTAGACACAAATTCATTATCTCCTCCTCTGCCTCTTCCTCTGACAATTCTGAGGCAGAGTTGTCCTAAAATGCCTTCTATGTCTTCAACTTTGCTTTCTTATATTTTAGCTTCTCCTCACCTTTTTGCTTAGTTGGATGGATCTTTACGTTGGGGCAATCAGCTCGGAGGTGACCTAGTTTTCTTCTCTTAAAGCAAATTATGTCTGATGAAACTTTATTATTCTTTGAGCTTTTACCTTTGTTCCAATTATTTTTATGACACCTTTATTTTCTTTTCAGAACATTCTTGAATGTCATATCATCAAGGCTATACCATCATCTTCCTCCACTACAGAACTTTCATTTTCTATGTTGTTTGCTTTTAGAGCCACCGTCTGCTCATTCTTCTTTCTCATGTGTCATTTGGCCTTTGACTCACTGCTTTCTTGTAAAAAATTAGTGACCCAAGAAAATTGTCAATTGAATAAACATTTAAATCATTAGACTTAGAAATTGCAGTGATTTTAACATCATGAGAACTAAGTAAGCATCTCAAAATTTTATTGACTTTTTTAGAGTTAAAAAACTCTCTACCTATTGTACATGTGAGATATAGTTTAGCTAGGTTTCATATGAAAGCATTCATAATCTTGCAATAAAATATTTAATCTAGACTTTTTTATCTCACTAGTTCCTTCATACGTGATACACAATCTATCCTATATCTCCTTTCCAGTAGCACATGTGGACACTCTCATGTAGTCCTCTGATTTTAATGCACAAAAGAAATAATTCAAGCACTTAGTAATTAATTGTGTTATATCCCTATCCTCATTCCTCCATTCACTAAATGCAATTTTAGTTTTAACACTATTCAAAAGTTTAAAAGGTGTAGTGTAACCTTCTTTTACCAACATCCCTATACGATAGTCTATAGACTATAAAAATATAGACATTCAAATTTTCCAAAAATAAAATGATATATTGTTAAATAAGGGTGGATGAGTTATAGAATAACCCTCCGCTATATTACGATTACCAAAATGTACCATGATTGATTTTTTCAAAGTTTTCTAAAACACTATTTTTGAAACTCTGCTCAAATACCAATTGAAAGTATGAGATGCGTCAAGTGGGGGGAGGGCGAATTGGTATTTTTTGAAATAATGAATAATGACTAAACAGGAGTTCTAATTTTTTTGTCATTTTTAAAAAAATAATTAAACTAATTCAAAGCAGAAGCAAATTATTAAACAAGATTATAATAGCGGTGATGAAATTCAAAATCACACAATAAAGTTCTACTAAAATATTCACACCAAGTAATTTTAGTAATTATAGGATGCAAAAAGAAAAGAAAAAATAGTAAATGGAAAAAAGCACACCAAAAGATTTACAGTGGTTCTGTCACTTGGCCTACGTCCACTACCCGGAGTCCACCACTCCAAGAATTTCATAACGCAAAAGTAATTCTCCTTTTACCCCCATAGTAAGGTGGAGATGCTTTTACACAACCTCACTTTTACCTTCCCCAGTGTGGCGGAGTAGAAAATGCTATGTCACCCTCCCGGTGATGGTTGTGGGCCCTCTTATTTTCTCCCTCATTGAGAAGGCAGATAACCTTTGAGGATGTTGACCTTGAAGGCTCTCCCCTTAGAGTGCTCCCACAAGATTTACTCGAGCCATAGGAGGAGCAAGCATGCAGTAGGCTTGGAATAACCGTGTGATCCTCTTACATTCCTCCCTCACAAACGCACATCTCCTTCCTCTCACAAGCCCAAAAATCTTTTCAAGAAGCTCCCTCTCAAGAGTTATCCTTCGTTTGTAAAGTTCATCTCTCTTTTTTAAAAAAGACATAAATAATACCTAAATATCATGCTTCATGAAATCCTAAATTTTTAATTTAGTCATTTCTATTCATATAGTATGATCCAAGATCATATAGTATGATTAGTTCAAAATAGCTTTTATTTTTGTATAAAGGAGTATAAACATGCAACAATTTTGAACTACATCATATAGTAATATATAAATATCATCCAGTATGATGTTGTAAATTTCTTCTGTTCATAAAGGATGAATGCTGGGACAAGAGAAATTTATTTTTTATTATCTATATCATCCAGTATGATGTGTTAAAATCTTTATATTATCAGGTATATATATACATTGTATAGTTTGATTAGCTCGAAAATTAACGAATCGTCCGGTACGATCTATATGACGACAAAAAATAGACTTAGTTCATCGTATGATACGAACTAGGTCAGACAATAAGATTCCCAATCATTAAATAAACCTTGTTTTTTTTACTAATCATGATGTTTAATTTGAGCAAGCATTCAAGTAATCGAACATTACTATAGGATCGTATTGTACGATTAGTTCAAAATTTAATGATTAAAAAACTTGGTTAAATTAATGTAGTTGCTAGGGTTTCAAACTAAAAATGAATCATACAGTACAATAGAGATCATATATTATGATTAATTCACAAAATATAGCCATTTGTGCCATAGTATATTGTACAGTATGATTTAAAATCATATAGTATGATCTACAAATAAAAAACAATTTTACCCTTTAAAAAAAAAACTCTCCCCCTGTGTGTGTGCATGGTTGCTCATTTTATATACACTTTATGGCCAGACTCAAGAAAAGAAAAAATCAAAAATAAAAAATAAAGTTATAGACTCCATATCATATTCTACCCAGTCTCAAGTCTTTTATTGTCTTAAGTAATATGTGATCTCCCTTAAATGTTAGAACTCACAGGCAAAAGCAACATTCAAAATATTCAATGAATAATAATATAATTCAATCTACATTATTTGTCATCATCAAAATCTCAGGCTTGGGGTCATGGACTGCAATATCTAATGCTTTTTGGAATCTCAACCTTTGTAATGGCTAGTGGTGGAAAGTGCAGTCGACAAAACTAGGGCGCTCCTCCTCTCGCAACACTACTAATGATTTCTTTATAATAGCTTTTGATGAAGCTGCCTACCAAAAATACAAAGAAGGCAAGATCACACCTTCAAGGCTTCTTAATCAACATGCCCTTAATTACTTTGCGATAAAGAACTTCTTTATTTACATTGCACTTTAAATTATTTTGACTTTGGCCTTTCCCATCAACTCTAAAATCCTTTTCAAATTTCTATCAAATCTTAACATTAGTGGGAATGCTACTATAATGATTTCCCATGTGTGTTGCAAGAATGTGGAAATCACCAAAGAGGACATGGGAGTCCATCATCAACCAAATGCCCAAGGAAATAGACATCTTGCCATGGCCACTAGATGCAACTTTGACTGGAGCACTATGAACCTCTTACTTCGAAATGCTTCCTTGAACTTCCACCAACCCTTAGTACACACTCTAAATCAAAATGCTAGGGTTATCCAACATATTTTGAGAACATCTATCATCCCTAAAACTAGAGATCAGATAAATATGACACCTCTACAGTCAATTATCCCCTACTACATAATGTTAAACACCTAAATGGATGAAACTTAAATAATAATTGATCACATCCAAAATCTCATAGCCGTTCAACTCACAGCCACTAATAAAAAGCAAAACCTTGCTCTAGGACACGTGATCGGGTATAGCTTGAATAAAAAATACAACATCATATATCTTTCCCCTTCTGACAGTGCTTCAATATTCTTTTTGGATGCCTTCTTCTCGATGCCCTTTCATAGAGATCAGGAGCCAAAAGACTTGCTCTTTGATGAAGAAGGACAAGCTACTCCTATAGTTAACCCTTCACCTGCACCACCTCCTCAACATTACCAAAGCATGGAGTTGATTCAGCAATTTAATTGACTTGAGACTCACCTGGATCAATACAAAACCCAACATAATAATAATATGGGTTGGTTCAGGGAACAATTCAAAAATATCCAAAAATAGTTCACCAACATCCAGCAGCAGTACGACAGTTTTAGTCAGTTCATCCATCCACCTCCTCAACCACCTCATGATCGAGATCCACCTTTGTACTAGCTTTATTTGATTTTTCTTGTATAGCAATTTTCTTCTTTATCTTTGCCTGCTTGTTTTTACCTTATCTTGTAATGAAATTTCCTTTCAGTCCTTCTTTTGTTATTTTTCTTTTCTTTTTGTCAAATTATTTTCTCAAAAAAAAGAGAAACTTTGTTATTATTTATTCACTATCAAGTAATATTTATATTTCTTTCTAGTTGGCTCTATGATCTTAGATATCTTTTATGTGAGTTTTACTTGTGAAATCTATAGTTAAAGAAAAAGTATTTTTGTTGGTTGTATTATACAACTTGAATCATATTGTAGGATTGAACTTGTACTGTACAACTTGCATCTTACTGTATGAAATGACATCTCTACAATGCCCTTTGTTGTTTGTATAATCATACTTCTATTATGAATTAAAAGCTTAATAAGTACTTGTTGGCATTATTAAAACATGAAGGATAAATGAATCTTGGGAATTTCATATCCCTTCTTATTTACTTTGCATAGTAATTCCTTATATAAACTTGAAATCTGAATTAAATTTGTGTTAAGATGGTTGAAATTAAAACACTTTCATTCTACTACAATTTTTTATATCACGAATATTTTTTGAAATTTTATAAACAAGATTAATTATTTTTCATAAATTTGGCTATTTATTCCTATTAGAAATATTGGCTTTGCTTTGTAGATTATTCCTCCCTATATAGGAGAGCGAGTTACTCTTCTCTTCTATTTAGAAGATAATCTTTACAACTGAGATTCTTAAAGATTTAGAAAGGAAGCAATTTAGAAAAAACTTCAAAAGAGGCACAAAATAAACCAAAAGTCAAAAGATGTGCAATGATGCCGAAAGCAAAAGATGTACTAACTGTATCAAAAATAAATTATATAAAATGTATGACAAAAACTGATAAAAGGGCCACAAAATGAGGCAACTTAAATTACCTTTTCTTTCCGGTAATTATTTAAATCTTAGAAAATTCTTGTGTTTCATAATATGACTAATACATGATTTTGGAAAATTTTTGTTCTTCACTAATCACTTTTATAATAATATTTTACTCAATATATTTCATGCTTGCAGTATAAAAAGTTTAAGTTTCTCTATTCTAATTATAATTATTGAATTAGATTTTTATTTAAACAAAAGATTTTTGTCTGTGAAGATATTAAGCTCGGTGTGTAAACTCTAGAATCCAAATCCTGTGGTTATACTAAAGTCAACACTTATCTTGTTTGTCTTTTTTATTTGTAGAGTATGTTTATAACATTTTGAAATATGCCCACGAGATTTCTCATGTTTGTCATGCTTTTTTCTTTACTTGGGTTGTTAATCTTTTTGTGTATATTTATTTTATGCATTTCTTGTTTATATTTTCTTTTCTTTTTTTTCACTCTTCTTCCTTCTATTTACCTTCCTTTTGTGATGTCAAAAGGGCGAGTAGTATTTTATTATTTATTATTGATATTTTTATTTTATTTTGTTATTTATTATTATTATTGTTATTTGCATATTATTTAAAAATTAAAAAAAAACTTACACTCCTTGTTCTTACAATTGTTTTTCATCTAAGGGGGAGTTTAGAGGAAAGTAACCTTTTAAAAATCTAAAAATAATAATATGTGCCATCATAAAAAAAGGGAGAGATTATTACAAACATATTTCAAACACTATGATTTTGTTGATACAAACATTATTGTGCCTATTACTCCTTTCTCCTATTTCTATGATATTTTGTTTTATTTCTGTGTATACTAACAATTTAGGAAATTAGTCCACCAATCACTTGCAATTCTGATCAGCTCAAGATTGGGTAGACTACATTTATAGTAAATTTTTATTTTATTTTGCATTTTCTCCTTTCTTAACCTATTACTATGTAATTGGATGGATATCATTATTGAGTAGCCTAACACACACACTAGGGGAGGGATAAAAATATTTTCAGAGAGTTTTTTTTTTAAGTAATTTGTATTGTATAATATTGGTTTCATGTTATACAATTTTAACTCATATTATATAAAGTTCCATGCTCTATCAAAACCCTAGCCACCAAAGGGTAAAAAAGATACTAATTATTTATTGATTGTATAGTATGATTTAGTTTGTATTGTACGTCCTAATTAAAATCTTCCTTAATTAACCTTGTGATATCAGACAATTAATTCATGGACAATTATTATGATTGATCATACTGCAAGATATAATTCATATTATATGATTAGCCATGTACAAAGTTGGTCATCCTAGAGATCATATAAAATAAAATCCATAACTTTTGTATTGATTGTAGCATACGATATCCATAATCTTGAACGTTCACTCGTTTATAAAGTTGGCCAAACCAAATATCATCCCAAATTAATAGAAGGAATTTCTATAGATTATACTATGATATTTTGATCACACTATATGATGTCTTATAAAAATTAAAATAGTTCATCTGAATGATCTTGCTGGATAAGTCTGAATTGAACTGATCGTGCTATAAGATACGTATATCATACTGTATGAACTGAAGATGGAAGTTTTGAAATTTAGGTTTTTTAAGCCCACTATTTAAGGATTTCTAACACTCTTATGAGAAATCTTTTATTGTTGGGTTGACCTAAGAGAGAGCTTAGAGAAGGAAGAAAGGATAGCTTAGAGAGAGAGAGAGAGAGATCCTTGTGAGGGGGAGTTATGAGGAATTCACCAAGGTTGATCCATGCAAGGTTTCCACCATCTTCGTCAAGCTTCTTTCTTAGTTCCTTAGTAGCTCTAGAGAGACTTTCATTAGCATCGGATCCAATGTTCTTTGCCTACTCTAGGAGGGAGTAAAAGGATTTTAAGGTTCTCTTCCTACTCCCTACTCTATTAAGAAGTAAAAGGATTCCAAGGTTCTCTGTATACTCCAGGTGGGAGTAAAAAGATTTCCAGGTTCTCTACTTACTCGAGGAGGGAGTAAAAGGATTTAAGGTACTATTCTTTGCTAGGTCAATGGAAAGATTTTGAAAGGGCTTATTTTCCTTGCTATGGGGGAAAAATAAGAGACAATACTTTTAGTGAATACCTAAAATAGAGGTTTCTAGGGAGTGGACGTAGGTCAAGTTGACCAAATCACTATAAATTATGTGTGTTCTTTCTATTTACTTTTCCATATTTAATTTTTGTATTATTCTGTGATTTATTCTATGGTCAAATTTTATTTTATTTTTTTGTTAAATTTGTGTTGCATTTTTCATAAATTTTTTGTATTAAAATATTTAAAAAGACTTCAAAAAGATTTAATTTTTCATTAAGAAAATTTTTAATAACTAATTAACCCCCCCCCCATTACCCCCCCCCCCCCCTCTTGGTTAGCCTTAAGCTAGTTCATAAAGGATTAACAACCCTCATAAACTTTAATTGGGGGCTATAGCTCTCATGAGGACTTGAGTTCTTATGGCCTTCCCTCACCTAAGGGAGTAATTCAATTTTTTCTCTCAACTTAGACTTATAATGGGACTGGATATTCCTACGCTTATTGGGTGATCACATTTATCTGTACAATTTGATGGTTAGTCTATAAATAAATTTCGTTCCTTTGTATTTTGAGGACATGTTAGTGATGGATTTTGTACTTTTTTTGTGAATCGAGCATGAGGGAGAGTTTGATAAAGACCCTATTCTTATAAAATAATGAGTATATTCATATGTATTTAAAATATCTAATTTCTCCTGCTCGAGTTGCTCGAGTGTTGGGATAGTAATTCACCTTATAAATATATTACTTGTAATTTTCATTTATTAAGAGTAAGTAGGATTATTTAAAGTTTTCTTTATTTTAGGTTTCAAAATGTAACCCATCATTAGTTGCTTGACATGGAATAATAATAAATCCAAATAGAATGATAAGTTTTCTTTACACTTGCATAGGTTTTGAATGCTTTGGGGCCTTGACTCACCTTTAGGAGTATTCATATCTTTTCTTTTAGCTTGAACCTGTAGGGAGACATGACATTCCTACATTGCTTGGGTTATTGAAGCTTATCATTTTGTAGTGAGAGAATATAGTTTGTTAGGTTTCACTTTAGAAAGTTTAATGTGTAAAGGAAAACTCATTAAGAGGTTGTTCTCCTTGGGATTCAAAATGTAGTTCAGCATGAGTTAGCTGATGGGGAATAATTAGTAAATCTTGGTAGAAAGATTAATTTTTTTATACACATGACTCTAACACTAATACAGCTCTTGAGTGTCTGGGGGCGTCTTCTTGCCTCATGGAGTATTATAATTTTTTTATAAGCTTACTCTTGGAGGGTGAATTTATGGTCCAACATTACTTAGGTGATTGTCGTTGATCATTGCATAGTCAAGAAATTATGTGTTGATATGTATCTTATTAAGTAGCTCTCCTAGAGAGTTATCAAGTGTTGGGTCTCGACTTCCCCAATTCCTTGAGCATTTTAGAGAGGATGTCTGTGTGAGATGAATCTTTTGATAGTTTTTTATTTTGATAAGAGATGGTTCCAAAAATAGAGAAGTGTTTCTTATAAAAAATGAAATAAGGGAATAAATAGAGTGACTGGAGACTAATGCTTCCTTATGGATATAGTGATTTGAGGTCATCAGTACTCTAAGGCATAGGTATTTCTATTTTGTTATAGGTTTGTAATTTATAAGGTGCTAGACTAGCGTTTTTTTTAAACATGTAGGGTCCTTCCCAAGTACTTTTTAGTTTCTACATTATAAAGTGGTGAGCATATTCTAGTATCTATTGGTTTTTTACTATTTTTCAACATTTTGGGGTGTGAATTGTGCTCTAAGTTCTTCTAATAGTTTGGTGGGTGCTTGTAGATCTTCTTGGTTGGATGCTTCCAACTAGTTGGTTATTGCAAGGGTCATGTTTCACAGTTCGCATCCCTTGGCTTATTATTTTTAGTTTTATTTGGAGTACGACTTAAGTGTTGTTAAAATGGAGGAAGGGGTGTAACCTATTCATGTTGATGAGGTCATCTCGATTTCCTCTAGTACGGAGGGAAGTTGCTCTACCCATTTTTGTTTGGCTCCTTTAACCTTCTACTCGTGAAGGAGATTAAGTATAAGCCTATTAGGGCTTTGACCTATCTGTTGGTATGAAGATGGTGAAAGAAAGTGAACTTTAGGTGAACACCTTGAGTGTAGTAGAATTCTTTGAGGCTTCTACCACTAAATTATGACCATTTTTTTGATAATTATAAAAGGAACTCTATGTGGCAAATTGTGACTTTCTAAATGAAATTATGAATCAGAATAATGTTGTGTGGGCCACTTATAAGGCTTTGATTTATTTGGTGAAGTAATTGATCATGACTATGATGAATCTCCTTTGTTCTGCTAATGGAAAAAATGGGCCTAATCGATCCATTACACATATGCAGAATTGCTATAAATTTATAATTAAGTATAAATTATGAGAAGAATATAGCTGAATTGAAAAAAAATATTTTGACATTACAAGTATGTTTTGTAGAGTTCTTCTATCTTTTCATAGAGATGGCCATAAAATATATATATGCTTAAGTATCCTATATGAAAGTGTATGTCCTTCAGAATGGCTTCCACATTAGCTCTAGTGAATTTTAGCTAGTAAAGACTCTTTTAAGTCTTCATGCACACACTTGAGGTTGAGTGAGAATATAGTTTTTATAAATAGTAAGTCACCAAGTATATGTAGTTCTCATCTTTGATCTTGAATCATTAGAGGTCACCGACCTCAGCATTGATTGACCCATATTTTGGAAACATGATGGAAGCGTCCACTTAACTTATGGTATAAAGGGTTGGAGGATCCATTTCTACTTTTAATACTTTCTCTTCCATAAGGGTGAGTGTTGAGGCCCATATGAATGATTGACCATTAATTCTTCCTTGTTAAGAAAGAATTTTATCCATCTAATTCTAATTTTAGGGAATTTGAGTGATTTTAAAGTACTCAATCTTACCAATTTCCATTCTAACTTTGAAATGGTATTTGGAGAGTAGATAGTTTTTATAATTGTCATTAATCTGGTTTACTATAAGTTATGAATTTGAGTAGACTTTTAGATGAGTGACACCTAATTCAAAAAAAAATCATAGACTTGCAAATACCGCTTCATACTCGATACCCTATAATGCTTTTGTGAATGATGGCTATGTAAACCTCTTGCTTATTGAAGGTATTATTTTTATGTACAATATAAAACAAGGTCATGTTGATGATTCTAAGTTTGTGCCCTGGTCAATGCAGTCCATGAGAAATTTGATAAGTGCTTAATCCTTAATAGCTATCCTTGGCATGTTGGTGATAGAGAATTCACCGAGTTCTACAAACCATTTGAGTAATATGCCCAAATGTTTTAATCTAGGAGCTTTATTTTTTATTTTGATGATAACAATTAATAATAAATTATATTTAGTTTGTCCTATATTTTATTGTTGCATATATTTTCTTTGTGTACTAACATTATAAGTTTACTATACACCAAGCAATGTCAAAGAATCTAGACTCAAAACTAGATAGTGTGGGTTTTATTTATTTAAGAGTCAATACTTTTAATTTTGTTGAGTATATCAATGTAAAAGGTATATATTAGCTTAGAAACTATGGACACACTTATGGAGGGTATGAGAAATGAAGATTTTTAATTATTTTTGTTTAAACATATTGTATGATCCCAATTATATTGTATGATCATATCAAAAAAATTTAATTAAAATGATTCATTTAATTAAAAATATACAATTTGCATATAACAAATCATATAATATGACCACACACTTTACTAGATGATTAACTATATCAAGAAACCCCATTGTAGAATCTAACTTACCTAAAATAGGCAAATTTGAATTTTTATGTTTGAAGTATTTATACTGTATGAATCCTTTCATACTATATGATCTTTTAAATTATTATATAATTAGTTCAATTAATTAAGCAATGAAATCAAATGTAATTATTTTCTAATTGTACTATACAATACTATATCATATTGTATGAGCCTCCCGAGGAGTCTCTAGATGAAGTTTGGTTCATCCAGTATGATAAAAAAATTATACTATCTAAATCACTCGGAGGATCTTTGGTTAATTATTATTTTTTATGTGTGATCTAATATTGAGTTGTTTTAATCATACTGTAATACTATTTATTTGTATAATATAATCAATTAATGGACTTTAATTGATTGTCATGTAGATTATTCATTGTATAATACTATAAAAGGATATTTAAACTAATTGTATTGTATGATCCATTAATTTTACTATATAAATGGTGGCAGCTAAATTAAAAATTAGAGTTTTTTTAGACCTATAATTTAATCACGACTTATTTTATGAGAGACAATCTTTGGTGGTTAAGGGGTGTGTGCCTTTTTTAAGCAAAGGTTTAAAGAGTGGGTTTTGAGCAAGGAGGAGAGAAAGGTGAAGTTTTGAGAGGGGGAACTATTGTGAATCAGATTTAGGAAATAAAATTTTGATGATAGCAAATATTTTTATTTTTCTACGACTGTCTTGCCTAATAACATTTAAGGTCCACAATATCAAATTGCAAATCGAACTAGCTCAAGATTGGGAAGATTAGGACTAAGTAAGTTTGTAATGTACATCAAGTATCTTTTACCCTTTCTTGAGTCAATTGTAAATGATGTGGACCTCGATCCTAAGTAACCTTGCACACACACACACTAGGAGAAATTTTTTGAATATTTTAGAGTTTTCTATTTTCGATCACATCGACTGGGATAATACAAAAATTATGCTGGATGATTAGTTAAAAATATAAACCCTAATTAGGGCATCTTGGTTAAGGCAACTGTAAAAAAAATCATCCTGGATGATTTTAACATCGTCTAGGATGATAATCTCAATTCAGAAAGAATCTGTCGGGATATCTATTTAGGCCTCTTTTATTTCTGGACATCATCTCGGATGATGCATTGAAATTATGCCTAAATTAATCAAGTAATTAAGGAAATAAATTAAAATTTTATTACTCGATCATATCATCCTAGATAATCTTGTAGGATTGTCCGGGATGATCAGTTAACAAACCTTAGCTCTTCCTGGATGATATATAATCAGCCTGGTTGCTTTCAGGGCGATGCTCTGGATGATATTTACTAAATTAAACTAATAGTTTGAAAAAATCGAGCGATCATCCTGGATGATGAAGTTATTTTTCCATCATCCAGACATCCATTCAGTGTGATGTTCTGGATGATATTGGTCATTTTGTACTGATCGACCAAGATGATCTAGTTATTTTTCCATCTTCCAGACATCCATCTAGGACGATGGTCTAGATGATATTCAACGACTTGAACTAATCATACAAGATAATATCTTATTATCCTAGATGATATGAATAAATTATCCTTCCGAGCAACAAGACTCTCCCAAATCATTCTGACTGATTGAGCTGAATTTATACTGATTGTACGGGATGATCGGCCGATCGTCCTGAACGATAATGTCGATTTGTTATAATTAAGAGCAATTCCAAAGCTCTTCTATATAAGACCTCTTGTTTTACCCAAAAATGTATCTTTTACTATTATCCTGACCTAAGAAAACCAATAGAAGAGGGAGAGCAAGGGAGAGAGAGAGAGAGAGAGAGGATCTTATGAGGGGGTGTTTATGAGGGGATTCACAAAGGTTTCTCCAAGAAAGGATCCGAGTTGTCTTCTCCGATCGTCGTCCCTAGTTCCTTGGAGGTTCAAGAGAGGCCTACTTCAGCAATTGATCAAGGTTCTATGCCTGCTTCTGGAGGAAGCAAAAAGAATTGGGTTCTCTACCTGCTTCTAGAGGGAGCAAAAGGAGTTAGAATCTCTGCCTCATCAGGGTTGGAAAAAAGGAGTTTTTGTACGAGCTTCTCTACCTTACTATGGGGGCAAAAAGAGAGACACTAAGTTTAGTGCAATACTCAGAGGGTGCGTCCGAGGAGTGGATGTAGGTTAAGTTGATCGAACCATTATAAAATATAGTGTGTTATTTCTTATTATTACTTCCGCATTTAATTTCTACACCTTGTTTTTCTTGTGGTGAATATTTTTTTGGTTGTGTTTGTGTTTTTGTTTAAAGAAAATTTTAAAATACCAATTCACCCCCCTCTTGGTTAGCCTCGGGATTAGTTCATAAGGGCTTAACATCCCTGACGAACTTTCAAGAACAACATTATTAGATCAAGGGGGTGTGAAAGAGAAAGAGTTTACACATTGTTGCTCTGACAAACATCCATATTATTTCTCCATGAGTCAAAGTTTTACTTGACGGAAACTTTAAAAAGAAACTCTCCTTGTTAAAGAACCACCAGCAATTCCACATCACCGGAGAAGGTAAAAGGGATTCATATACTCTATCGCTCAGTGTAAGGTGAAATCGATTAAGTTACCCCACCTTATCAGGGAAAGGTGGAATTGATTCTTGTGAAGGCTTCTTTATCATACTATGTGGGAAAAAAGAGAGAAACTAAAGAGATTAGTATAATACAAAGAGAGGTGTACATTGGAGAGTGGATGGAAGTTAAGGTTAATAAAACCACTATAAATTTATAGTGTTTTAGTTCTTATTTCTTTCAAAACTTTATTTTTTGCATTTCATTTTCATGAACATTTATTTCAAGCATATATTTTTTTTTTACAAATATAAGTTAAGAATTGACATCTTTGTGAAATAAAAATGTTGAGTTCTTTGAATTTAATTTTGTTGAAAAAGAAAAAGAAGAAAAAACTAAAATCAAAAGAAAAAAATTATTAATTTTTCTAAAATAAAAAAAATTGTTTATGATTTGCTTCTGCTTAGAAAAATCTATTTTGAAAATTAAGTTGTGTATTTGGCTTAAGTTTTTCAAAAGGAGATTTTTGAAAGAAAATTTTAAAATACCAATTCATTCCCCTTTTTGTGTGTCTTTATAGTTCAGGTGGTTTAACAATGATAAATTAAACTTTCAATTCATATGGAAGCATGCTCTATGAATTAGTGGTTTAAAAAACTTTTAAAAAGATTCTTGACACTCTTTGAGAATATGGAAGCATGCTCTATTCAATAACTCATCCATCATTATTTGATAATATCCTGTTTAATTTCTAGAAAATTCATATGCTTATGTTTTTTTTTTTAATCGATAGACTTTAGAATGTGGCATATGATACAAACTAGTTATTCTACATCATTTTCCATTGTTAATGGTGTTAAAAATGAAATCTCCTTTACTAAATGGAGTTTAGAAGGTAGGGATATTGCACAACTAAATATGAAATGCTTAAATTATTTTTTATATGCTTTAAAATCTAAGGATTACATGTGTATTTATGCTTGCACTACTAGTAAGAATATTTGGGATAGACTATGCATTACTTATGAATGTATAATTGAGCTCAAGCAATCTCAATTAAATTTAATACTACATAAATGCAAACTCTTCCGCATGAAACCTAGCAAAACTATATCAAATATTTTCGCTAGGTTTGCCACAATAGTGACTTATTTGCATGCTTTAGGAAAAGAACTATCAAACTCTAAAAAGGTTAATAAGATACTATATTACATTCCTGATAGTTTTAATGCTAAAGTCACTACAATCTATGAATCCCATGACTTGATTTTTTTATTATATTAATAATTTATTGAGCTCTCTCAATGCTTACGAGTAAAATGTGAGCAAAAAAAATTTAAGATGAATGCTATAGGAAAAAGGAGGATACCGTGGAACTAAATATAAATGACAGTAATAGAAATAACTCCATAGCTGGGGATAATGATGATATTGCTTTGATGAATTGATAGTTCAAGAGCTTCCTGAAGCAAAAATAAAAACACCATCATGAGAAGGAATAAAAGTAAATCAGGTAAATTTAATAAAGTTTCCTTTGATGTTATTTTCCCTGAGTATATGAAACTAGGACACTTAAGATTTGATTTCCCTAACCTAAATAATTAAATTACTAGGGAAAATGGTGAAGAAAAGTTTAACTCCAAAAAGGGCAAGCAAAAGATGCAAAAAGCTTTCTAGAAGGACTAAGCCTCAAACTCATCAGAATAAGAGGCATAAGAGGAAGTAACAAATGTGTTTCATGGCCAATGATTCATTTGTTAACTTTGATTAAGATGAGATATGTGAGTTATGTTATGATGAGTAATTTACTTTTTTTAGCAATCTCATGAGTCATATAAAAATTAAAAAAAGAATAGCATACCATTTTCAAAAAGAAAATTTTCAACTTTGAAAGTTAAGCATGATAGTTTACTTAATGATCATTCAACTTTAAAAGTTAAACATATCACATTAGAAAATGAACATGTATCATTGTTAAATGAGTTTGATAATCTAAACAAGAAGCATATTGAATTAATTAAGTTACAAAACTCCTTGGAACAAAAGAATATTGTGTTAAAAAGGTATTCAAGGAACTAAATACACTTGTAGTAGAGTTGGATAACAAAGAGAAAGAAATATTACTTGAACATGGAGTTGGGAAAAGTGCAAATGAATACTTCCTTAAAAAAATGAATGCACTTCAACAGAACACATGGGGCTATGCATATGAAGCCACAACGTAGGATATATCATGCATTAAAGATTCCTAAGAAGAAGCAATATCCCTCACATAGGTTAGTGAACACATTTCAAAGAGTTAGGTGTTACTCTTGTGTCATGCTAGGACACATAGCATGCACTAGCACTATGCATCATATAACACACATAGTTTGGATGGCCAAAGTGTCATCACAGGATAGCTTACAAAATATTTATATAAGAAATCATAAGGTGGAATCCAAACTCACTTTGATTTTCAAATCTGACCTGATTGAATTTATAGGGGTGTCCATGTAAGAAGTTAAGTGAGAGCATAAGGTACCTGGACAACAGTTGCTCGAGACACATGATTGGAGACTTAAAGAAGTTCATAGCACTAGGAGCAAGGAGTAGAGGAAAGGTAACCTTGGGAGATAACATAATTAAGAAAGTAGTTGGCTCCAGTATAGTTGATAAACTAATGGTTTAGTTTTAAAAATATTCTTTAGTAGAAGGATTGAAACATAATTTACTTAACATTAATAAATTATGTGATAAGGGCTTTGATGTAAAAATTCTTTCAAATAATTTCTCAATCAGTTTAAATGGTAAGATCATTATAGAAGCTAAGATAATTTTTAACAATGTTTAGATGCTTGATCTAGCTTTCATTGATATATTTGATACCGTTTTTTTTTCTTAAATCTGTTATGCATGATTCATGGCCATGACATAAGATCATTGAAGCGGAGAAGCGGAGAAGGCGGCGATCTTGGGAACTTGAAGAGGAGAAGGCGATCCTAACAGAGAATCGATTCTTAGCAATTTCGAAGGATCTTTGGCGTCTGGTGGTTCTCCGTCGGCCTGATATGGCCGAAAAAGCACCTTGGTTTGGCTCTGGCATCTCAATTTTGTACAGAGATGTGATTTTGATGAAGATTAATCAAGTATAGGTTCTCTTTTGGATCAATTATTTTGGTGTTTCTACTAAATTGAAATCATTTTTCACTGATTTCTTCTTGTCGACGGATCTCCGTTGGCTTGGTTTGGCTTCTGGTTGTGTGGGATATGGTTATCCTACTAATATTAGATTCTTGATTGATTTTTATGAGTTTTCAAATTTGAGGGTGCTTTTGGAGATGTTTTTGTGGTGGTTCTTCATTACCTACAACATTCTTGGGAACGAATTTTGTGTTGGGGCAAATTTCTTTCTTATGTACGTTAACTGGAGTTCGGGATTGCTATGGTATATGGATTTTCTTGATTCCATAATTGGTTTGAAAGTGTTCTTGACGTGTGATCATTTGATGTTTATGAGATGGATGGTGTATGCGTGTTTGGATTATAAAGGTGGTTCTTACTATTTTAAAGATCCGGTTTCATTTGGATTCTTGAAGTTTCTTGGAGTCATTCAGTCATGTTGATGATTTTGATGTCCTTGGTTGTGGACAGACTCAATTATGGTATGGTTGGTGCTGGATATGCAGCTATTAGGAAGGATGTTTTTGGTAATTTCGATGTTACTTCTTTTATCCATGAGGATCAAGTTTTGTTTGAGGTCGTCTCTTGGCTTATTGATGTTGGAGCTATTGTTATTGCTTCGTCAACATTGTTTGGATCATATAAAGGGTCTTCCCGTGGATCGACTATGTTGAGTAGGTTGTTGGTTGATGTTTGTAATGACGAGGTGGTTGTTTGGTCACTTGTTTTTAAGTTGTTCTTTGAAGATCAAGTCTTATTGGTTAAAGACTGGAAGGATATGAAGTTTTTTGGTTTGTTTCTCTTATCAATATGATGAGAGTGGTGATGATTATCAGTTCGGCTGGCTTTGGCAATGATGAGGCTAGTTATTGTCTTATTGAGGTGGTTGTCGGTGTTATGGCTTTACATTGGAATTTTACTGGTGTTGTTCTTGCCAGTATGATGGGTGTCGTGGCGATTTTCAGTTTCTATGACTTTGCTTGTGAAGAGGCTGACTCTTGGACTATTGAGGAGGGAGTTGGTGTTATTCCTTTGTCGTCGTTGATTGGTTCGTTCTTGGTGGCTGTTGTTGGTTGTGTTGATGCAACAACAACAATTTCTACTATTGATTGGAGCTTGTTGGACCCTTTGTTCAATGAGGGTCTGGTTGATGTTTAGATAGATGGTTTAGTAGTTGTTTTTATTTTTCTTGTAACTAGTTATCATTTGCTTGTTTTGCTTATAGGCTTCTTATACCTTTTTAAAACCATTATGATGAAATATGGGATTTTTACTAGGTTTCTTTTTCCATCTTTTGGAAAAGCTGGGGTACTAACCAACCTTATTAGGTTGTTTTAATATTTGGTATCCCCATCACCCCAATGGATCTAAAATGGAATTTAGTGGATCGCATATCCATTATGGTAGTTTTAAAGGGTTTGCTTTTGCTTTCTAGATTATAGTAGGTATTTCTTCTTTTAAATCAATTTGCATTTCTTAAAAAAAAAAAGACATAAGAAATTATGCCTTGTTAGTATAAAAACTTTTAGGAAGATAACCCAATAGATTTAGTTAGAGGGATTGCAAAGTTAGATTTAACTAAGGATTATATATGTGATGTGTGTCAATTATGAAGGAAAACTAGGTCATTATTTCATTTTTATTAATGATATTTCTTCCACTAGACCACTGGAGTTCTTACAAATGGATTTATTTGTCTCTATTAGTACAACTAGTCTATGAGGAAAGAGCTTTTGATTTGTGATTGTAGATGACTGCTCTAAATTTAGTTAGGATAGATTCTTGGCTCATAAGAGAGGGTCATTTAATGAGTCTAAGATTTTTTCCACTTGGATCCAGTGGAAGTTTAGATGATTGATTTCTAATATTCATAATAATCATGGTAGAGTGTTTGGAAATGAAAGTTTTAAATTATTTTGCAAAGAATCTTGGATTAATCATAACTTTTGTTCCTCTAGGGCCAAAGGAAAATGGTATAGCTGAAAGAAATAATTTGACACATGTAGAGGTAGTTATGGTAATATTTGCAGAGTATGGCCTTAATAGGTATTTTTATGTAGTAGTGAATGTTGCTTGCTATGTGCTGAATAGAGTAAACATTAGGTTCAAGCTGAATAAGACACCCTATGAATTATTTAAGTAGGACACAAAATTTATCCCATTTTCATGACTTTTAGTTTTAAATATTTAAGCTAATGAATCAAAAACCTCATTTAGGGAAGT
The DNA here is from genome assembly GCF_001605985.2 of Dendrobium catenatum. Classification (NCBI taxonomy): domain Eukaryota; kingdom Viridiplantae; phylum Streptophyta; class Magnoliopsida; order Asparagales; family Orchidaceae; genus Dendrobium; species Dendrobium catenatum. Next base: position 747,705 of record NW_021318719.1, read on the forward strand.
TTTATTTGAAGGCAGATGAAGGAGTCTTATAAGGTTATTTCTATGTAGGTAAAGCCTATATGATATTCAACAAAAGAACCTTAGTTGAAGAGAAATTCACCCATGTTATATCTGATGAGTCATATAGACCTTTTGTGCCTCGAATAGAGGTTGATTATGAGGTATAGATTACTTTTGGAGTAGAGAATGTCGACCTAGTAGATAGTGAAGAACCTCATTACCCTTTACCCATAGAGTAAAGATATTATTATAATCACCCTAGAGACCTTATCCTATGAGATCCATTAGTAAGTATTAGGGCTAGAAAAGGACATTAGAATGAGATTAGCCATACTACATTCATTTTTGAGATAAAATCAACCATTATAGATCAAGACCTCGGTGATGAATTCAAAATCTTATCCATATAGGATGAGTTAAATCAATGTATTAGAAATGATGTAAGAGAGTTGATTAGTAGACCAAATGCTCAAAGTTTTGTTGGCACTAAATGGAATTTAAAAATTAGTTGAATGGCTCCAAGTTAGTGATTAGAAAAGAAGGCAAGATTGGTAGCTATGGGGAATAATTAAGATAGAAAAGATAAATTTTGAGGAGACCTTTTTCCCTATAACAACATTAGAAGCCATTAAAATTCTTCTAGCATTTGCATATTTTAGAGGCTTAAAATTATATCAAATAAATGTGAAAATTGCATTTCTTAATAGGGCTATTAATGAAAATGTTTAGGTAAAATAACCCACAATTTTTGAAAATTCCTCATTTTCTAACCGTAACATTGAACTTAAGAAAGCCTTATATGGGTTGAGATAGGTATGGTATGAGATGTTAGTTCCTGAGGGATGTTAGACCTCTTAGAACTGTCCCAAGGTTAACCAAGAAAGTGGGGAGGGGGGGGGGGGGGAAGAATGGGGGGGGGGGGGGGGGGGAGGAAGAATTAGTTATTTTTAAAATTTAAACTTCATGAATAGTTTGAAAACCTTTTCACAAAAATCATAATCCCTGATCCTGAAATATACATATATTTTTTTAATGAAATGAATATTATAGGATTTTTCAACAACAGAAATTTAAGATATGGAAAAATAAAAATTCAAGAAAAATAAATAACAAAAGAAGAACACCTAATTTTATAATGGTTCAATCAAACTTGACCTACATCCACTCCCTGGAGACTCCTTCTCAAGGTACTGCACTATTACAGAAGTGACTCTCCTTTAGCCCTCATAGTAAGGTGGAGATGCCCTTACAAACTATCTTCCACCAACCCGGTGCGGTAATGTACTGATACCTTTTACACTCTCCAAGTGATGGCACCGTAATGTCACATCCGTTTTCACTCTCCTGGGGAAAGAAGAGTATCATCTTCATTTCTCACCCACTTGGAGAAGGTAGAGTACCGACATTCTTTTTCACCCTTCTAGTGAGGGCATAATATCATCATCTTTTTTCACCCTCCTGGCTAGGGAAGAGAACCTTGACATAATGTTTTTAATCTTCTCTCAAAAGCTTCTAGAGGTGATGGGTAGAAACTTAAAAAAGAAAAAAAAAGATCCTCACTTTGGGCAACCATGTTAATTCATCACAACTTCCCTTCACTTGATCTCTCACAGTTCACTCTTATAATCTCTCCCAAACACTCAAACTCATTGGCCACTCTCAAGAGAAGTTCACAACAAAGGTTCCTAAGTTAGTTTCTAGGACTCTTTATATAGACACGAGATGAAAAATCAACCAAAAAGTAAAACAATGCAAGTGCACCATCATCCAATTAAACGGTATTATCGAAGATCATACGGTATGAATATTTTAAAATCATGGCTTCGTATGGTATGAACTGGGATGAACATAGTTTTGTACAATTTTAGTCATCTGTATGATCTAACTTCGTAATGTACAAACTATTAAAAAATTCAACAAGTTAGTCTGATACGATATAATGATCAGACTGTATGAACAATTCAAAATCTGAATGTGTTCATTTGATATGATTTAGTGCAAACCTAATTTTATACTCTATCAATCATCTTTATGAATTAAGATCATATTATACGAACAATTCAAAAATTGAATGTGTTCATTCGATATGAATCTAATATGAACCTGATTTTGTAATCTATAAATCGTCTAAATGAATTATGATCGTATTGTATGAATAGTTCAAATAATCTAAGTCATGACTAGATTGACTGTGTTTGAAGAAATAAAAAATGATATATACAGTCTCTATTAAATCAAATTCTATTTTACCCTATCTTGATGTCTTCAACAATTTAGAGTATGATTTTTTTGCAATGTTAGTACACATAGAAATAAGAAAATAAAAATATCCAAGATATTCTAGGAAAACCAATAAAATTATGAGCATAATAATTAGTTTTGTTATCATCAAAATCACAAGCTCAACTTTGACTTATGGGTTACAACAATCTCCCCTTTTTTATGATTGAAAAAATAATTATTATTTGAACTATTAATTAACATCCTTTTCGACTAATCACCCCCTCAATGAGGGAAACAATAAAAATGATTTGGAAAAAGTATTTCATCATATAAGAAATTTAATCTTATAAATAAAAACACAGACATAAGATGAAAGACCAAAATTAAAAATTAAAAACATCACCAGAAAATACCAGAAAATAAACACAACTAGACTTTCAAACAACCTAAAACACCACAATACTTCAAATAATCACTTAATACCTCCCCCTTTTGACATCAACAAAAAAGGATAATTCTCTAAAAATGTAAGATGCTATGAACTAATAAAAAAACACCACAAAACATACAAAAAAATAAACACAACAAGACTTTGACACCACTAGAACTTTAATTAATATAAAACACCACAAGAAAAAAAATAATCACTTAATACCTCTCCCTTTTGACAATAACAAAAAAGGAGAATTCACTAAAAATGCAAGATGTTATGAACTAATCTAAAAGTCAATAAAAGAGAATTTTAAGCATTTGTAAGAAAAAAACAATATTAAATTCCTGATGTGAAACAAAAATCATAACAAATTGAGGAATGATTTAGAAGAAGCTTTCAGCTGCATTCTTTGTGAAATGGAAGATGGTGGCCGGTCATCCATGGATGACCAGAACACCAAATCCCTTAAATCTACCGTGCGTTATACATTGTTGGATACAAAAGGTAGTTTTTCATTTAATTGCAGCTTTTCTAGTTTTTTTAACTCTCCTCTTGTGATTAGAGAGTGAGGTTTGGTTTCTAAGAAAAAAACTTTGTTGGAGAGTGGTAAAGGAAAAGAAGTAATGTATGCTGTAAAAAGCAAGCCTAGTTTACCCTTGCCAGTTTTGATCACTAGAGCAAATGATTTGGAGGCTTCCTCTTCAGGTTGCTTTGATCATAATTTGGATAATTCTAATGGGTGGGTTAGAAAACCACATATTAAAATTAATTTGGAGAAAATTCATGATGGAAGTAAAGATGCTAATGTGGTAAAACTTGAATTGGAAAATGAAAAATCCAATGTTCATGTTTTAAGGAGTTCATTGGTGGTGAAGATTCTTTGCAAGAACTTACTCTTTTCAAGTTGTGCTTTTGAATTAAGGAGGCAATGGGTTAAATTTGGTAGATTTCACATAACATCACTTGGTTTAGATTGGTTCATGTGCTATTTTCAATCACAGGAAGCAATGGAGGAAATACTCAATGGAGGTCCTTGGTATGTGGGTGGATTTATCATTGGACTAGATAAATGGTCTCCACATTTTTCTCCTTATTCCTTGGATGGGATTTCTTCTCCTGTTTGGGTTCGTCTTCCTCACTTGCCATTACATTGCTGGGATGAAACCAATATAACGAGAATTGCTTCAAGTATCGAGACTCCTTTACTATTGGATGGTAACATGTTTTGATGGGGGAGTAGAGAATTTGCTAGAGCTTGCGTTAGTGTAAAATTAAACTCGAAACTCCCTTGTGGTACTTGGGTTGAAGGTATCCATGGCAGATTTTTTAAGAAATTTGAATTTGAAAATTTATCTTCTATCTGTTTCAAATGTGGAAGAATTGGACATATAGATGTGGTATGTCAAAATGGTTTTCAAAATCTAAATTTATTGATAAGGAGGTTCCCAAAGTTCCATTACTAGTTGAAGATAGTTCATATGGGCCTTGGATGCATGTGAAATTCAAATCTAAAAAAAAGCTTAAAAGTGTTAAAAGGATTTCTTCTAAAAACCATGTAGAAGATTCTCATCCAGATCGTCGGACAAGCTCTGGAGGATCATTTTCAGATCATCTGCCTAAATTCGAGGAAGGAGATGAAGTAGTTGGTTGCCTTAATTCAAATTTGGTGGTTGAGCCGGCTGTTGCATTTAATTCAAATTTTGAAAACAATCAATCTAATGGGTTGATTTCTGTAATTAGAGATGATTTTGCTAAAGTGGATTTGATGGTTCAAACAGATAATGGAAATTATTCCATGGATCAACAATGTAAGGCTGGAGTTTCGGAACTTCAAATTTCAAATTTTGAAATCCCACATGTCTTGGAGGAAGATAAGGAAGCATGAATAGCTGAAGATAATGTGGATCCAGTTGTTCAAGAGGTTGTTGAGGAGCTGAAGCAAGTTTCTTCTCCAACAAATCCAGTTAGGCACTTGTTGAAGAACAGTTCAGTTGAAGTTAATAATGAATCTGTTGTTATTTCAGAGGATCATCCAAAGGCTGTTGAAAATTTGGAAATTCAAATTCCACATATGATGGACGCAATTATGGAGAAATCTGAGCAGGAGTAGATTTCAGAATTTACTCCTACTAAGGCAGCAATTAATTCTGAAGTATTTGTTACTATTGATGAAACAAAAGATGGTTTTTCTAAAACCATTTCTCCTAATTCATCAATTAGTTTGAAGTTCAAAAAAACTGTCTTATTGAAGAATAAAAAAGTATCTTCTTGGGAGCTTGGTTCTTCAAGTTCTAAACACAAGTTGTTCAAGGAACTACAAGACCTTGGACCGGTGAAAGATCAAACTAGAAGGAGGATTACTGATCTCAGAATGAAGAACGATTAGAGGAGTTCTTCCCAAACATCTCATTGATATGATACCGAAAATTCTCATTGAAAACAGTAATGTTGAAGGATAGATAAGGTTGGAATTTCTGTTCAAAGAATTTTCCATATCGTTTGCTTGGTACCTTATCATTGGTAATTGGAAAAGATATATAAAATACCTATTATTGTTTTTTATAGGTATTTTAAGATTGCCTTGTTATCTTTGTAATTTTATTTTGGTTATCTTTTCTAGCTTCTTTTTTATTTTGGATTTTTTTATAAAACTTATTATGTTTGCTTATGGGATCGTTACTTGATCCTATTCTCTAACCAGTTGGGAACTCTGGGATACTAACCAACCCTTGGGTTGTTTCAAACTTTGGTATCCCATGCATCTCAACGGTTTCAAAATAGGAAATAGTGGGATTCATTTCAAAAATAATTAGTTTAATGTTAACAAAAATGCTTTCAATAAGGATCCTTTTGAGCAAGGATCTATTAGTTTTGTACTTCCTAGTTTGTATTAGGATGTTATTTCTTTCTCATTAATGCAATTCTGCATTCTGTCAAAAAAAATCATATTTTAAATCAAAGAATAACTAAGATAGGAATAGTTGATCAAGATCAATGTCCTTTCTAGAAAGCATAAATATAAAATATAATAATTATTGTAAAAAGAGTAAGATAAAACTCAAATAAATTTAAATTAATGAGTTGAAATTATTATTAAATGAATGAGTTTTTCTATGAATTAGAGATATAGAGGAAATAACCAGATGTAGTGTGGGCTCATTTTATGCCTCATTTTAATTTTGAATATCATTTTACATCTTTTATTTTGAATTTTTTGTTACGAACATTGCACAACTTTTCTGCTTGGGCTCATTTTTTACCACTTTTCAATTTTGGCACACATTGTGCATCTTTTAACATTTCGTTCTTTTCACAACCTAAATTAGCATGTCTTAGCTTGTGTGATTATGTTCCAAAATAAAGATAACCCACAAAATAAAACCCAATAGATAACCATAAGTGCAACCCAATAAAAAAGAAAATAAAAGAAAATTATGAAATATTTTTTCAACAATGATAACTATAAGATATATGTCTATTAGAACACTAAAGATGATATCCTTGTCTAAATCTAATTATAATTTGATTTAAGTTTGAGAGTAACCAAAATTTGGTAAAGGAAATAACATTGTAATGCAAAAAATTTAAATATTTTATTCTACAGATCAACAATATTAAATTAGTCGATAATAACTTATAGATAACTCCTAAGAAGTAAAAATAGAAAAAAATAATTATTATAAATTATTATTATTATTATTATTATTATTATTAAATAACAATATAACATAGAATGCAAATAAATAAAAAACTATTCCAATACCACAAATACAACTGGTCCAAAAATAACAACACAATATCATAAAGACTAAAACTTCAAAAGATACATCAACAAAAACTAAATTAACTAATCTAATACACTGGGGGATCTTAATTTGGAGGTGGCTGAGGAGGATTGAACATGATAAAGTAACCCTAAACCCTAAACTTAAGTACTATTTGAATAAAACTATCCTCTAACTCAGACAATATCTTTATTAAATCTGACATCTTGCTAGTTTAAGAAAGTCTCAATATGATTAAATCATTGATCAAAATGAGACTCATGTCGATCAAATCACTGGACCTTTTCTTGATAAAAATGATGCTTAGGTGAAGGAGCAGGTGTAGGTGCTGGAGTAGGTCATTCTTCTTCTATAATTTTATCTCCCTCATTCCTTTGATCCTGTTAGAAAAGTGTGCAAAATGAAGCATTACTAAAATAGATTGGTAGATTATCTGGAGGATCAAGATGAATAAGATTGTACTTTGTCTCCAAAATGTAAGCAATTAAGTGACTTAAAGCCATATTCTTCCTTCTTCTAGTGGAAGGAAGTCGAATGTCTGCAAGATTATTGATGTGGTCCATAATCAATTAAGCTTCATCAATAAGAGTGTTTGACATCATAAGATATGTGACAATAGAAATCAAAGGAGTCATATTAATTCAATCACCAGCTTTAGAAATAATATATATTCTTAAGACATGCTGAATGAACCTAACATTTTAATTCATGGTATGAACTAGGGGAAATATATAAGATTGTAGGAATTCCCATAAGAGTTTGATTCACTTCAAACCAGTCAAAATTTCTTCTAAAAATCATGGAATGAGCCCTAACTCCTTTAGTTCTAACTTGGAGAAATGTACCTAAATCTACCTTAGTAATTTTGACTCTTTGACATAAAATATATGAGGATATTCTTGTGGGATTTTCTCTCACTTTTAGATTTGAAAGAAAATAATAGAAAGTGTTTGAGTTGGATGCATAGATTAAAGTGAGAATAAAGGAAAAATGTGTAGAGTCGAACATAGGCATTATAAAAAATTAATGTCCTCTTGGAAAAGAATACAAGATGGAGTAATTTTTGAAAAAACAAATCAATCATAGGCTTGTTAATTCTCGTTAGAAAAGAATGTCATCATCTTATTCTGAATGAGATGACTCCGCTTGGAAGGACATGATTGCTTGCTGGCACTAGCCATTTGAAAAGACATAGACACACAAATTAATGATGAAAGGTTTGTGAAGAAATTCAAAGAAGGGCTTCTAGTTTAAAGAAAAAAAAATTATAGCACAAAAATATGTTTATACATACGAATGGGAAGTTCATACAGTACAAACTGAAGTTCGTACAGAATATCAAAAATTGTCAAGAGCAGTTATTGCAGCGAAATTTTTTTTTAATATTTACCTTTTGACGAGTCATTTCATACAACCTTTGACCAACTTGATTGTACATATGAATAGGTGTTCATCAGGTATGATCAGTTAATAAATATTATACATGTTAAGTGAGTTCATATGCATGCAGTTCGATAACTAGATTGTATAGATGAATAGGTGTTTGTATAGATGATGTTGAAAAATAATTATCTTTGGATATCCCACCATGTTTGTATAAATGAATAATTTATGGTTTGTATAGATAATGATGTGTTCATACTATATGATCAAAAAAAAAATCAATTTTCCCCGTCTATTTAACTTGAATAAGGAATTATATAAAATTTGGACAATTTGTATAGTACGATAGTGGTTCGTACAATACAAACTAAAAAGAAAATTTTGAGTTTTCACATGATAACCAAGATAATTTTAAAAAATAATGAATATAAGATCTACAACAAACAAAAACAAAAAGTAATAAAAAGATAAAAAAAATAATAGATAGAGAAACATAAATTGAAAACAAATCCCAACAAAGAACAAAACACAATCATAAACACATAAGAAATACACCACAAACATGATTTGCAAATTTACAATTATCAGACTTGAATATCAATAACACCCAATCTAGTTCTTAGGGTATTAAAAGTTTCAAAAACTAGTGGTTTTGTGAAAATATCTGTAAGTTGATTTTCAGTTGCTATATGATGTAGCTCAATTTCTCCTTTCATGACATGATCCCTAATGAAGTGGTGCTTAATATCTATATGCTTAGTTCTAGAATGTTGAGTTGGATTTTTTGAAACAAAAATGACACTTTTATTATTACAAAAAATAGAATTATATTGATTAAAAAACCTAAATCCATGAGTTGTTGTTTTAACCATAGAACAAATGCCACACAACTTTCTAAGCCAATATATTCTACCTTAGCTATAGAAAAGGCTACTAAATTTTATTTTATTGCTCGAAGAAGAAATTAAAGAGTTTCTAATGAATTAATAAGTTATAAAAGTACTTTTTTATCAACCCTACATCTTATAAAATCTAAATCTGAATATCTAAGGATTTCAAAGAAGTCTATTCCTAGGATATGAAAACCCTTGATTTTGAGTTCCAAAAAAGATATCTGAAATTCTTTTAACAACAGTCAAATGAGATTCCTTTGGGAGCTTGAAATCTAGCACAAAGACAAACACTAAATGTAAGATCCGGTTGCTAGTAGTCAAATAAAGTAATGAACCAATTATCCTTCTACATTTCTTTTGATCAATAGATTTGCCTTTAGAATCCCTATCTAATTAAATAAAGGAACTCATTGGAGTACTGATTGGTTTTGTATTATCCATTTCATATTTCTTAAGGATATTCTTCATGTATTTTATTTTATTAAGAAATTCTCCATCTGCTTTCTATTTTATGCTAAAACCAAGAAAGTAGCTCAATTCTTCCATTAAACTCATTTCAAAATCCTTACTCATTATTTTTGAAAAATCATCACAAAGATTTTTAATAGTGGATCCAAATAATATATCATCAATATATATTTGAAAAATGAGTATGTCATATCCTACTCTTTTCAACAAAAGAGTGGTGTCTACACTCCCTTTAATAAAAGATCTTTCTAGTAGGAATGTACTTATCCTTTCATACCATGCCCTAAGTGTATGTTTTAATCCATATAATGCCTTTTTTAATTAAAATACATAATTAGGAAATTGTTAATTTTTAAAACATGTTGACTACTCAACATAAACATCTTATTTATCACCCCATTAAGAAAGGTACTCTTAACATCCATTTGAAATAATTTAAATCCTTTAAAATAGGCAAATGCTAGAAGTACCCTAATTATTTTAAGTCTAGCTACAAGGGAAAACATCTCTTTAAAATCAATTCTTTCTATTTGATTGTACCCCTTAGATACCAATCTTTCATTATTTCAAACCACTACACCTGAATCATTCATCTTACTTTTGAAAACCTACTCAGTTCCAAAAATACTTTGATTTTTAGGTCTTTCTACCAATTCTCAAACATCATTTCTAATAAATTTATTCAACTCATCTTACATTACTAAAATATAAAATTCATTAAAAAGTGATTGATTTATATTAGTGGGTTCATCATTAAAATAAATGCTGAGTGGTTCACTTCTTTCTTAAGTCCATACCTAGTTTTAACTCTTTTCCTCGAGTCTCCTAAAATCAGTTCTTTAGGATGACTCGTAGAATATTTCCATTAACTAGACATTATATTTTCCATTTCAATATTTTCTACTAGATTTTTTTTTAATTCCTTGGGAGAACTCTTCAACATGCTCTTCTTCCAATCTCGATTTTTTAGAAATATTAGATTCATCAAAAACTACATGTGCGGTGTCGTCTATATTTAATGTCCTTTTGCTAAAAACTTTATAGTATCTCCCAACACTTTAATATTCTAGAAAATTTTCCTCATCATATTTACGATCAAATTTTCCTAAAAGAGTTTTACCATTATTGAATAAACACTTTACATCAAAAGATATATAGATGTTAGAGGTTGGGTTTCCTACCCTTAAAAAGCTAATAGGGTATCTTATTAAATTTATATTTGATGTTCACCCTATTTAGAACATAACAAGCTATATTAACTGCTTTAGCACAAAAAAAATTAGGAAGAGAATTTTTGGAAAACATGGATCTAGAAGCTTCTATCAAGGTTATGTTCTTTCTTTCAACAACCCTATTCTGTTAAGGGGTCATAGGTGCTTAAAAGTTGGGATCTGTTCCTTGCTCATTACAAAAGACTTCAATTTTTTTATTATTTTCAAATTCTCTACGATGATCACTATGAATTACAATAATTTCATAATCTAGCTTGATCTGAATCCAAGTAGAAAAATTTTAAACTCATTAAATGGTTCACTTTTATATGATAAAAATCTAACCCAAGTGAATCTTAAAAAATCATTAATAATTAAATACTCAAAAACTTTTCCTCCTAGACTTATATTGCTAACATATCCAAATAAGTCATAATATAGTATTTATGAGGGCTTAGTAGTACTAAGGTTTTTGATTGAAGTAAATGTGGACATGACTTGTTTTCCTAATTTGTATGCATCACAAAAATGATCCTCAATCAATTCTAATTTGGTTATACCGCTTACCTATAGTTTTTGAGAAATCTTCTTGAGATTTTTCATGCTTGCATGACAAATTCTTGTATGTCATAATCAAGATTCATCAGTAATGGTTTTTAGACAAAAAAACATTATAAGATTTAATACTATTTAAATCAATCATGTAAATATATTTACTCTATCTCCATGCAACACATCAACTCCATTTTTGCTTATTATGCAGCATGTAGGAAAAACATTTATGTTAAAACCCTTATCTCAAAGCTGGCTAATACTTAACAAATTATGTTTCAAGCACTCTACCAATAAGACATTCTCAAATAAAAAACTCTTTGTATTACCAATCATACCTGATCCTACCACTTCCTGGTGGTGTTATATCCAAGTGTTACCTTGCCTCCAGTTCTGGCTTTCAGTAATATAAATTGATTCTCATCTCCAGTCATATGTTTTGAACATCCATTGTCTAGGTACAAAATGCTTTCACGAGGTCTTGTATGAGAGTGTTTCTATAAAATTATCAAAGGTTAGAATTGGGAACCCAAATAAATTTGGGTTCTCATCTTGACAATAATAATCTAGATGCATGTTTGATATGCCGTGATTGATGCATCTTATGTCTCCATACTAGTTGTGCTCTACGATGAATAGTGCAAGTGTGGGAAATGTGACCCAACATACCACATAAATAACAGTAAACAACATGAAAAGGATTTATTAGTCTATATGAGTTATAATATCTTTTCTTTTGTTTTGAATTTTTAAGCTTTTGATTATCATTATAAAATTATTCCATTGTGGGTGGAATGTTATTTTCTTCAAAAGCTTTTAATTTTTCTTGAAGATATGAATTTGAATTTTCCAAAATTAATTTTTCAACCTTCAAGTCAGGTTCTTTTTGATCTGTTACAATCATAAACACCTTAAAATCATTTTCAAGTTCATTATAAGATGTATTCAATATATCATTCTCTTTATTTGAATTATCAAATTTATCTAATAAAGCCATGTGACTACTATCTTTGTCAGAATGATGTTTTCTAAGATTTTCTTACTCTTTTTGTAAATTCATATGCTCAATATTATGGTGTGTATGCAATTTTTTGAGTTTCATATATGCATTATGAATTTTCTCTGAAACATCAAATAATTCATCATAAGATAAGCCACATAAATCCTCCTGATCTGAATGATCCAGGTTATTTTCCATTAAGCATATATTTATAACCTCCTCTTCTACTTCTATTTTTGAAGAGTCTGAAGCTAGTCATCCTAGAAAGCTTTTTGCATCCTTTTCTTTCCCTTTCTGATGTTAGTTTTCTCCTCAACTCTCTCCTTATTCATTTTCATTAGTAGGGACAGTTATTTTGTTAAGATCAGATATTTTATGTTTACATGTTTTCTTTGCTTCGCATACTACGGTACCTATTAATGTATTGAGATCAATTGATAAGATGTGTAGGAATTTTTTGTGGAACAAACAAGGAAATAACCATGGATTATATTAAGTTGCTTGGAGTTTGGTGGTTGTGGGCTACATTCAATAGAATCTATTATTGGTCCTCTTCGAGCAAATTTTGCTTGGAATTTTGTAATTTCTCCTTATTCTTTTTTAAATAAAATGTTTAAAGCTAAATATGGTGAATTCATGGGTGTTGATCACGGGAGGTAAAGATCCAATACTTGCAAGGTTGTTTCTAGTGGGATGATGGCACTCCAGCTGGTGGTTAGGGGGAAATTGGCTATAGGTTCTTCTATAAATATACTTAAGGATGTGTGGATTCTAGATACGAACTTTGAAAGGTGGCCAACATTTATAGCTATTTTGTAGGAGGATTTACCTTCTCTTGATGCATTCATTGTTGGGGGATGTTGGAATATTGTTGAGCTTCATAAATGGTTTGGGCCTAGCTTAGTTGATGTTATTATTCAGGTTATAATCTATCCAAAAATTTCACATGATAAGATGGAATTAATACATATTTTTTATGGAAATTCTATTGCTTCCTCAATTACCAAAACCAGATGGATGAATAGGGAATCAACTCTTTATGGGAGTTGGTTGAAAAAACTGCACTTGTCTCCCAAGATAGTCAATTTTTGGTGGAGTATTTTAAAGAATACTATTCCCACAAATGATTTTTCTAATGACTAGAAGATTGTCAAAGGATAATTATTGACCAAGGGGTTGCATAGGGGTGGAAAATCTGGTTCATGTGGTCGTGGGGTGCGATATGATAGAGCAAGTTGTGAAGTTGTTGAACCGTTGGGGATTTATCATGCCTATTTTTTCAACATTTGTGGAATGCAGCAAAGCATTGAAAGCTTTATCAGCAAGCAATTTATTCACAAGTAACCTTTATTGTAATCTGATTTATCTAATCTGGGGCAGCAGGAACCGAAGGAAGCATATAGATAAGGAGTTTGGTTTGTGTGATATTGCTTCAGAAGCAATTAGTATGGCCTCTATTTCTTTAAACTTTAATCTTTATTCAGATTATTGGGGTGCTAATCAGCTTAGGTTGTCTTTGAATTTTTGGCACCCTCCTCCTCCTAAGTTGATTAAAGTTAACTTTGATGTGGTACTATTACCATCTAATCTAGCTATTATTTGAGGTGTTTTTAGGGACCAAAAGGGGCGGTTCTTAGCTGCTTTCAGGTATAATTATATTCATTGGGATGTTAGTCTTCTGGAATTGCTTGCATTTTGAGCTTTGAAGAAGACAGTAATGGAATTGATGATTATGGCTAAAGGTTTAATAGTTGATCGGGATAACTATAATGTCATGAAGTATCCATAATACTCGGCTAATAAGGCTGCTTTGGGTGTTCATCAGGAAGGCGTGGAGGACTTATCCTTTCTTAAAGACTTTGGTTTTCATTTGTTCAAATTCATTTCTAGGAATTGTAATAAGTTAGCTTATTATTGTGCTAACTTGGCTTTAGATGGTGATTTCATATAGGATGTTCTTGATTTTGATAAGGTGCCTCCTCATTTTCTTATTTTACTTAATTAGGAGAGTGATAGATGTTCTATCACTTAATTCTTTGTATTAGGTTTCTTCTTTTCTCTTAAAGCTATTGGCAATCTTTTAAAAAAAAAAAAACTCTCTCTTTATTGGGATTAGATTTTAGATTTGGGCCCTTAGTCTTTATATGTCCATGCTTTCTATATTCATAACAAATGACTTTATTAGAAATCTTTGTATTCTTATTGAACTTACCTTTGTTCAAATGTTGTCATCTTCATTACTTTCTCTTAAGGAAACTTTTGAATTGTCTTTTGATAAATGCAATATCTTCCTCATCCACAGGGAATGACTTATCACTCTCTGAATTCTAGACTTTCAAGGCTATATTGTTTTCTTTTTGCTTTCCACCCGCATCAATCTATCTTTGATTTACTCCTTGGTCGTAAAAAATAGTGATTCAAGAATATTTTCAATTAATTATACATTCAAGTTTTTATACTCAGTTACGGAAGTTATCTTTGTATCATAAGCAATATGTAAATAATGTAAAAATTTATTAACTTTTTCAAAATTTGCGAGTTCTCTACCTAAAGAATGCAAAGAGGTAACAATCTGAGTAAACTGTGTATGTATATCAGAATTTTACTCCATTAGTTTTAGAAATAGTTTCATTGTCATGTAATAAAATATTCAACCTAGATTGTGAAATACAAAGTCTATCCAAGATTTCTTTCCTAGTTTTGTAGGTAGAAACATGTATTTAGTCCTCTAATTTAAAAACATAGAAAAAATTATTCAAACATTTTGCATTCAATTATGCTAATTCTCTTTCTTTTAAAGTCCAGTTAGTAAATGGCATTTCAGCTCTAATACCATCAACAATTCTAGTAGGTTTGGTATAATCTTCCTGTACTACTATCCACATGTGATAATCTAGTGATTGCAAAAAAAGTAGACATGTGAGTATTCTAAAAATCAAATGGAATGTTATCAAATAAAGGTGGTCTTGTGATTGAGTATCCTTTAGGAGTATTTTGGTAGTTAAAAGTATACATGATCATGTTGTAAAAATAAATATAAACTTTACTTATAAAAAGAAGCCCTGATACCACTTGTTAGTTTGTGAACCTCTTAAAAGTATCCCAAGGCTAACCAAGAGAGGGGTGAATTAGTTTTTAATAAATTTTAACTACTGAAATTAATTTCAAAACCTTTTTATAATATTCACAATCACTGACCCTAAAATATGCAGATGGTTTTTTAATGTATTGATTATCACAGGGCTTTTCAACCATAAAAATTTATAAAATGGAAATTAAAAATGCAAGGAAAATAAATAATAAAAGAAGAACACTAGAATTTATAGTGGTTCAATCAAACTTGACCTACATCCACTCACTGTAGACTCCTTCTCTAGTATTTCACTGTAACAGTAGTGAATCTCCTCTAGCCACCATAGTAAGACAGAGAAGCACTTCCAAAGTCTCTTCTGCCAACCTAGTATGGTAGAGTATGAATGCCCCTTACACTCTAAAGTGATGGAAGCATACTGTCGCATCCTTTTTTACCCACATGGTGAAGGCAAAGTACTGTTACCCTTTTTCACGCTCCTGGTGAAGGCAGAGTACTGACATCCTTTTTCACCCTCCTAGAGAAGATAGAGTATCATTGTTCTTTTTCACCCTCCTGGTGAAGGCAGAGAACCTTGACATAATGTTGTTAATCTTCTCTCAAAAGCCTCCAGAGGAGTTGGGAAGAAACTTGAAGAAGAAAAAGATATCCTCACTTTAGGAAACCTTATGAATCCCTCACAACATCCCTTCACTTGATCTCTCATACTTCACTCTTATAATCTCTCTCAAAAACTCACACTCAATGGCCACTCTTAAGAGAAATTCACAACAAAGGTTTCTAAGTTACTTTCTAGGACTCTTTATATGATAAGAGACGAAAAACTATCCTAAAACTAAAAAAAAAAAAAAATTAAGTGAAACATCATTCAATCGTATTGTACAATCAAACACTTTACAATAGGATAGTTCAAAAATTAAGGCTTCATATGATGTACATAGGGACAAACATAGTTTTGTATAATGTTAGCAATCTGTATGATATGACTTCATACTATACAGACTATTCAAAAAATGAACTAGTTCATCTAGTATGATATAGTATGAAAACAATTTCATACTCTATTAGTTGTTTGTACGAATTAATATCATAATATATGAATAATTCAAAAATTGAATGTATTTGTTTGATACAATATTATACAAACATGATTTTGTACTCTATAATTCATTTGTATGGAATAATATCATATTGTACAAACAATTCAAAAATAGAATGTGTTCATTTGATATGATCTAGTATAAACCAAATTTTTTACTCTATCAGTCATCTGTTCAAATTATGATTGTATTGTATGAACAGTTCCAATAATCTAAGCCATGATTTGATTGACTAAATTTGGACCAAAACTAAGCCAAATCATATAAGATAATTAAATATCATATGGCATGATTAGTTTTAAAAAATAAAGTTTTAGCTCTCTCCCCATATGTGTGTGCATAGTTACCCAATTACAATTATGCTTACTCAGACGCAAGAAATAAAAAAATGAGATATACGTACTCTATTATATCAAATTCTATTCTACCCTGTCTTGATGCCTTCAATAATTTGGAGTATGATTTCTCTGAAATATTAGTAGACACATAAATAAGAAAAAAAAATATCCAAGTTATGCTTGGAGAACCAATAAAATTATGAGCATAATAATTAGTTTTATTATCATCAAAATCATAAGCTCAGCCTTGACTCCTGGGTTTGTTTCGATTAAAAAAATATATTTAAGTATATATAGTTTTGAAAAATATTTAATTTTCTTTGGGAATATTTAATTTTAAATCGTTATGAACAATATATTTAGGACAAGGCTTCTGGACTTTGGATTTGAGTATGGATTTTTGGATTTGGTCTGGATTTTGATTAAAGATTGGATTGAATTGAGATCAGGTTTGAATTAGAGTCAGGATTGATTTGAGGTCTGGATTGATCTGGAATCTAAATTGATCTTTAAGGTCTGGATAGATCTAGGGTTTAGGATTGGCCCGAGTGACCTCATACAAAAATGAGGTCAACAGGGTTGCAACATGAGAGACATAAACACCTTTATCCTAGATAAATCATTTGTTAAAGGTTGTGTAGACACCACCTAATTTCTTAAAAAAAGGAGATGATATGCTCATAATTCAAATATATGATAGGATGGTACCTACCTTAATAAGGTTGTGTAAAGAGAGGATGGTACCTTCTTTAATAAAATAAAATATATTATGGAAAACTTGAAAAAATATATTATGGGTGGTATAAATACACCAATGAGCTCAACCATTCAGTTAGATAAGGATGTAGATAAAAAATCAATTGACTAGAAGAGGTATAAAAGTGTTATACGATCGCTACTTTATTTGACTGCTAGTAGACCAAATATTATGTTTAGTGTACATCTATATGCTAGATTTTAACATGATCAAAAAGAATCCCATGATTAGTTTGAAGAGAATTTGTAAATATCTAATAGGTACCCCATACTTAAGCATATGATATCTTAGACATAACACAACCTTTAAAGTTATATGATATTAGAATTAATACTTTTCTAGGTGTATAGTAAATAGTAAAAGCACTTTTAAAACTTTTTAATTTAAAGGGAATTCCTTAGTTTCCCAGTCTAATAGAAAATTGAATTCTATAGCCTGATCCACCATTGAAGCGGTATACAAAATTGTAGAAAGTTTTGAAGCCCAAGTCTTATAACTAAAGCAAAATAGTTTTGTTCTTATATTTTTAATAGGCACTATCCCTATCATCTATGATAATACTGGTTCAATCTATATCTCAAAGAATCTAATTTAAAATTCCCACTCTAAGCATATTGACATTAGACATCATTTCATTATAGATCATGTTGCAAAGGGATACATAGAACTATACAATGTGGCTATTTAAAATCAATTGATTGATATATTTTAAAAACCCCCCAATTATGACCCATTTAGCACACTTAAGACTACATTAGATGTCATTAATATTCATGTATAAATATTGGGGTAGAAAAAAGTTGAAGTGAATTTGTTTGTTTAATTTATTTTAATTGCTTATATATCTGCTTGTTAGAGCGATAATCTTATACTTTAAGTTAAAGTGAGTTGGTTGGATAAAGGGGGAGAGTGAGGTGAAGTTTTAAGAGAGAGAATAGTCTTATGGGATTAAGGAAGTGAGTGAGTGAGAGAGAGAATCTACACATGGTTTCTCCAGTTAATATCCATCTTCATTCGCCATGAGTTAAAGCTTTACTTGAGGGAAACATCAAGAAGAAACTCCTTGCGTCAAATGGCCATCAACAACATGGTCACACCATGGAAGGTGAAAGGGATTAGGCTACTCCAGAATGTAATAGAGGAAAGGGAATCAACAACTCTGCTGCACCGAAAAAAGGTGGAAGTTATTCTTGTTAAGGCTTCTCTATTTTGTGAAAGTACTCAGATGGCACTTGAAAGTTCGTTAGGGATGTTAAGCCCTTATGAACTGGCCCAAGGCTAAATAAAAGAGAGGTGAATTGGATAACTTTAAAACCAAAGATAAAACTCAAACCAAAATCACCACAGAAATCAAAGTGCGGAAGAAAATAATGCGGAAGCAATAATAAGAAAAGAACACACCGGATTTATAGTGGTTCGGTCAAACCTTGACCTACATCCACTCCTTGGAGGCACCCTCCAAGTATTGCACTAACTAAGTGTCTCTCCTTTAGCTCCCACAGCTAGGTGGAGAAGCCCTTACAAAATCACTTCCACCTTCCCCGGTGCGGCGGAGTCGCCGGGTCCTTTGACACCAAGGAGATCTTTTTCTTTGGTCAACTTACCTCGAGACAAGCCTTGAATCCGATGGTACTAAGGTGCGAGTTCGCTGGAGCAACCGTGTGGATCCCCCACCACACTCCCTTGAGTTCCTCCCCCTCGCAGGTTCTTCTCCCTCTCAAACTCCACCCTTTCCTCTCTCCCTTTCAAGCTCTCTCTTCAAGTCTCCCCCTCAAGAATGAAGCTCCAATGGCTGCCGAAGACACTTCCAAAGTGTCATGCCAAGCTTAAATAGAAGCTCTCAAAATGAGCTCGTTAATGCAAGTTGCCGACATTATCTTCCATGACGATAGGCATATCGTCCTGACCGATTAGTTCAAATTTAGCTCAACGGCCTGGGATAATTTGGGACGATCAGAAGAAAATTGGTTATATCATCCTGGCCGATCTCACGATCATCCCGGTCGATAATTTTAAAACTGATTTTAATCATCCTGATCATCGCCCTGATTTGCTGCTGGCTGAAGTCAATCGTCCAGGCCATCGTCCTGGCCGATCATAAGATCGTCCCGGACGATGTGATCGTTTCAATCAACCATTAATTCTTTCTAAAGATACCAGATCAATTTAGACATAATTGAGTTAGATCTGCCTGGACTATATAAATATCGTCCTGGCAGATTTCCTAAAACAAAGAATTCCTTAACTGATTGTGGCGATTGATTCTTTCTGAATTAAGACTATCATCCAGGCCGATCTCAATGACGGATGCCTTAATGAGGATGCCCTAATTTGGGTTTCTGATTTTGGACATATCGTCTAGGACGATATAAATATCGTCCCAGCCGATATTACCAAAAATAGAAATCTTATAGGGAACAACAGGAAATCTTCCAACTTATAAAACAACAGATCCCACACCAAATACAACAGACTCAAGAAAGGAAAAAGATTACAAACTAACACATACCTAGTCTACCCAATCTTGAGTTGGTCCCAAAATGCAGTCTGATTGTGTGGACCTGAAATGTTAGCACATAAGGCAATCGTAGAGAAATAAGGAATGTTTTCTATCATCAAAATCATAAACCATAGATCCTCAACAATCTCCTCCTTTTTTATGATGGCAAATAATTTCAATTTGAATTTTCAAAAAGGAATATTTTCTCCTAATCCCCCCTTACTAGAATAACACTTTAAAAAAATAGGGGAGATAAAAATATTTTTTGATGTTTAAAAATTTTAAGATACAAACATAAAACAGTACAAAAATTCAACAATACGTTCTCCCCCTTTGACATTATCAAAGAGAGAGGAGGTACGAAAAAAACAAAACAAAACACAAAGAACGTTCCCTGATCTAGTGAGAAAACAAAAATACTCTTAAAATGATAAAGTTACCTCTTGGTTTTAATCAAAATCATAGTAGAATTGAATTTGACAACGCATAGCCCAGAAAAAGTTAGAAACTCAGAAATTGATAATCCAAACTCAAGTTCTTTAAAAAAGGTTAAAAATCTTTTTAATTCAAGATCTAAATCAAGGAATAAATTAGAGAAAGAAACAATAATTTTTCAAAAACTCCTTCCATAAAATATATCTAATAAAAGATCAATGCACAAATTTTTTGAATCAAGAATCAAGATTTTCAAACTCAAGTATCGAAAGTATCAAGGGTTTTCTTAATCTTTTTAAGAAGTACAAGAATGGTAAGCATTAACTTTGTGGGCTTATTTTATGCCTCTTGACAATTGGTTGGCGCAATGCGCATTTTTTGATACACTTTGTGTATTCTTTATTTTCAATTTGGCGTCTTTCCGTATTTTTTATTTTTGGCATCATTGGCCAATTTTTTTAATATCCTTCCTTTCTTAAATCTTAAAAAGGAAAACCCATCTTAGTGACAAAGTGAATTGCTTGATTAAGAAAATTATGAGTTAGATTCAAAAACTTGCAAAAGATTCCTATGCGATAAATAAAATATAGGGAGATAAAAAATTGTGTTTCAAAAACAAATTTAAAAGATGAAAAAGATTTTAAATCAAAAGTAGGATAACATCTTTTAGAAAATATAAGATTGAGAGTTAAAAATAAATGAGTTTCCTTCCTTTGACTGTTTTAAAGAAGTCAAACACAACTTACCAAAGATTTCAAGAAAAATCAGAAAGTATATTTTTCATTTTTAGAAAAGTGAATGTGTGTGTTGATAAGAGAAAAACTTTAACGAAAAAAAAAACACGAAAAAAAGAAAAAGTAAAAAAAAAATAAAAAACAAAAAAGAAAGACACAATTAAGGCGTTTAACCATTATCTCTTTCCTGGTATGATGCTTCTGAGACCAGATCTGCCCATAAGATTTTTTTCTTTTCATTATTTCTCCAGTTTAAGTTTAGCTTCGCCATACCCTTTTCTTTTGTAGGAAGAATTCTTAAATTAAGGCACTGATATTTCATATGTCCAGGCTTCCTGCATCGAAAGCAAATAACGTCAAAAGAAATATGGACATCCTTACCACTTTTACCTTTTTCCCACTTTTGCTTATGATTTGGTGAGCTTTGTGATTTGCTTGACAAGTCATTACATTCGTCACCAACTAAGAAATCTTTTTCCGTATCTTCAGTTTTTAGAACAATCGTTTCACCTGCATCCAAAAGTCTTTGACCCAAACCTTGCTCGTAGGTAATGAGTGAGCCAACCAAATTATCAATAGAATAATCATTCAAATCTTTTGATTCACAAATAGCAACAACTTTGGCATCAAATTTTTCAAGTTAACAATGAAGAATTTTATTGATTTTTTCAAAATTTGAAAACTCTTTTCCTTTGGCATGCAATGATGTTATAATTTGAATGAACCTAGTGTACATGTCTAAGATCGAATCATAAGGTTTCATGGAAAATAGTTCAAAATCATGCATTAACAAATTCAACTTGGATTCCTTGATTTCAGTAGTGCCTTCGTATATGGTGTGTAGTTTATCCCAAACTTCCTTACCAGTAGTGCACGTGGATACTAACATAAAATCTTTAGAATTTAAGGCACAAAAAAACCAATTTAAAGATTTTGCATTCAATTGAGCATTTATTTGTTCTTTCTTACTCCATTGATTAAAAGGAATATCAATTTTAATTCCATCTAAAACTCGTGATGGTGAAGAATAACCTTTTAAAATCATATGCCACATACGAAAATCTATCGATTGCAAGAAAATAGACATGCGAGTTTTTCTAAAATCAAATGACATATTTTCAAGTAAAGGAGCTCTCATGATTGAATAACCTTCCGTAACATTACGATTAGCTATAGATCAAAAATTCAAAAGCTTTTAAAAACTTATTTTTTTAAAACTGCTCTGATACCCCTTGAAAGTGCTCAGATGGCACTTGAAAGTTCGTTAGGGATGTTAAGCCCTTATGAATTGGCCCAAGGCTAAATAAAAGGGAGGTGAATTGGATAACTTTAAAACCAAAGATAAAACTAAAACCAAAATCACCACAGAAATCAAAGTGCGGAAGAAAATAATGCGGAAGCAATAATAAGAAAAGAACACACTAGATTTTTAGTGGTTCGGTCAAACCTTGACCTACATGCACTCCTTGGAGGCACCTTCCAAGTATTGCACTAACTAAGTGTCTCTCCTTTAGCTCCCACAGCTAGGCGGAGAAGCCCTTACAAAATCACTTCCACCTTACCCGGTGCGGCGGAGTCGCCGGGTCATTTAACACCAAGGAGATCTTCTTCTTTGGTGAACTTACCTCGAGACAAGCCTTGAATCTGATGGTACTAAGGTGCAAGTTCTCCGGAGCAACCGTGTGGATCCCCCACCACACTCCCTTGAGTTCCTCCCCCTCACAGGTTCTTCTCTCTCTCAAACTCCACCCTTTCCTCTCTCTCTTTCAAGTTCTCTCTTCAAGTTTCCCCCACAAGAACGAAGCTCCAATGGCTCCCGAAGACACTTCCAAAGTGTCATGCCAAGCTTAAATAGAAGCTCTCAAAACGAGCTCATTAATGCAAGTTGCCGACATTATAGTCCAGGACGATAGACATATAGTCCTGGCCGATTAGTTCAAATTTAGCTCAACGGCCTGGGACGATTTGGGACGATCAGACAAAAATTGGTTATATCATCCTGTCCGATCTCACGATCGTCCCGGTCGATTAGTTTAAAATTGATTTTAATCATCCTGATCATCGCCCTGATTTGGTGCTAGCCGAAGTCAATCGTCCAGGCCATCATCCTGACCGATCATAAGATCGTCACGGATGATGTGATCATATCAATCAACCATTAATGCTTTCCAAAGATATCAGATCAATTTAGGCATAATTTAGTTAGATTAGCCTAGACTATATAAATATCGTCCTAGCCGATTTCCTATAACAAAGAATTCCTAAACTGATTATGGCGGTTGATTCTTTCTGAATTAAGAATATCGTCCTGGCCGATACATGTATCATACAGGCCGATCTCAATGACGGCTACCTTAATGAGGATACCCTAATTAGGGTTTCTGATTTTGGACATATCGTCCCGGCCGATATTACCAAAAATAGAATTCTTATAGAGAACAACAGGAAATATTCCAAGTTATAAAACAATAGATCCCGCACCAAATACAACAGACTCAAGAAAGGAAAAGATTACAAACTAACACAGACCTAGTCTACCCAATCTTGAGTTGGTCCCAAAATGCAGTCTGATCGTGTGGACCTGAAACGTTAGCACATAAGGCAATCGTAGAGAAATAAGGAATGTTTGTTATCATCAAAATCATAAACCATAAATCCGCAATATTTTATTATGGGGAAAAAAGAGAGACTAAAGAGTTTAGTGCAACATCCATTGAGGACACTAAGTAAATGTATTTCAAGGTTGACAAGACCACTATAAATTTTTGTTGTGTTTGTTCTTATTTCTTTTAGCATTTTATTTTTTGTATTTTATTTTCTTGCACATTTATTTTCTTGCATCTATGGGTTGAGAGTTGACATCTTTCTGATATTAAAATATTGAGAGTTCTTTAAATTTTGTTTTTAATCCAAAATAAAAAAGAAGTAAAAATATGAAAAATCAAAAGAATAAAAAATATTTGTTTATCTATAAAATAAAAAGTTTTTTTTCTTCCTCTTAGAAAAAATTGTTTTCAAAATTCAGTTATGAATTTGGTTTAAGTATTTCAAAATGTGAATTTTGAAATAAAATTTACGCCTTATTGGTGTGCCATTATATTTTAAGTGATATAACTACCAAAAATTGAACTTTCACAGAATGATCAGGTTTGGTGAGAAATTCCTTTGGAGGATGATTAATTACTATCTCAATGGGAGACTAAAAGTAAGGTCATAATCTTTTACTTAAGTTGATGAGTACCCATGCAAGCTTTTTCATGATGGGGTACCTATACTATTTTCCCCATAGCGGATGACTCAAATAGTAGATGGACCATTACTTTTTCTTCTCATATGAGTATGGAATTTATGACATATTTAAAAACTCCAAGATATATTAACAAGATTTCACCCAGCTTAAGGCATTGAGGAAGAGGTGATAAAGTGAGAAGAGTCTTCAGTTGTTGGAAGGTGACTTGTTGTCTTCTCCCCAAGAAAAATTCTACACATTTCTAAAGATTTCAAAGAAGGGGGCATCTCTCTCCAAGCTTAGAGTGAAACACCTAAATAATTATAATTCATTTGTTTAGTTATTAGACATTTTTTTTTTATAATTTTGGGCATCTTCATGCAAAGTAGAACCTATACTTTCTTAGGATGGATCTTGATTCCATTTGAAGTGAGAAGAAATTATCCTATTCCTTCTTTTAAGGTGCATTTCAGAGGATTCAATCTCATGTTATACTTCTTATGAGTAGGAAATATTTCTTGTAAGTCTTTGATATGTTGATCAAGAGATAAACTATTGAATAGGAGATCATCCATAAAGAATTCAATTTTTCATCCCTTTAATTCATTAAATACCTTTTCCATCCTCCTTTGACTGGTTATTCCAACATTCTTTAGTCCAAAAGGCATGACTTCATAGCAGTACAACCCCTCTACTGTGATGAACACAATTTCTTTCATAGTCTTTAGGATGCATCTTGATCTAATGGAAGCTTGAGAAAGTATAAAGGAAAATCATGACTGGATAACCATTGGAAATGGTTAGTTATCCTTGGGCTATGTTGAGTTTAGATTTTTAAAAGTCATGCACATTTTCTATTTGCCTATATATTTTGAACCATCTTCACACTAGAAATTCAATCCAAATATTAGAATACCAAAATAAAGTTGTGGAAAGTAGTTTTTTATTTCTTATTAGATGGGCTCAACAAGTAGGGATGCAACTTTCTTTATCTTGTACTTGATGGGGCAAGAGTCCCTTCATATGTTCAACTGATGGCATATGATTTCTTCACTTATGTCTAACTTATCTATGATTATTGATGTGAAAACTTTATGATTATCACAGAGATTCTACATCTACTCATCTCGATGTTCTCTACTAAAGGAGGTGCTAACCTTGAGAGATTTACCTTGTTTACTTTCTTTTATAGGCATGTCCCAATGGATTTAATCATCTTGAGGCATGGACCTTGAGCTCTATGTCTAGTTAAGGGATTTCTTTATAGTTACTAGTTAGGCTTACTGCTTATAGGTAGTAGTTGTGTGACTAGAATAGGTCACTTTTTACCATTATTTTTTTCACATGACTTGAATTTTGATTTCGATATGGTTCCATGATACCACAACTCAAAAAGTATTCAATAGTGGCACATAGAATATTGCACTATAGGCTGTAGGAGCATTGACGATGATGAAGTTATCCATAGCTTTTTTTTATGGTTTTCTTTGCCCCAAGTTATCGCTAGAAATTACTCCTTTAGCTTCCCTCTGATTGCCAGAGAATCCATAGGGGTCTCCTATGGTAGGAGGGAGCTAAGAGTTAAGGATATTCATCTTATCAAAGGCAATATTAGAGATTATATTCACTAAAATCTTTATGTTTATTAGAATGTTATAGATATAATAATTAGCAATTAGAGCTATAATGATAATAACCTCATTATGGGGGTTCACTTGGTCAGTTCATCTCTATTATTAAAAATGATGGATTTAGGTTTATGAGTATAAAGCTATGTGACTTCTCTAGCGTGCAACTTTATTACACTTGAGGGGGTGCACTTTTGATCACCATCCATGATGGAGAGCACTACTTTGACGATATAGATTAATCAAGCTGGCTTGGTCACATTGGCACTTTATTTTATTAAGGCGTTTCATGGTCATCACACAATATTGGTGAGTATGAATTCTTTGAGCTTCATAATTTTCATGATTTCGTCGGACAGGTTTTGCATGTTATGGCATTATTTTCTGTTATACCCATGATGAAATTAAGTTCGTGGTGGTTGTCAAACCCTAAATAATTTGTCCCGAGGCAAACCAAGAGGGGGGATGAATTGGTAATTTAAAATTTTTTTTAACAAAAGAAAAATTAAAACCCCTTGATGCGGAAGTAAAACTAATGTTACAATAAGAAAAATTAGATAATTCAAACACAAATCATATAACAAAATAAACTACGCAAAAAAATGAAGAACACACTAAAATTTATAGTGGTTTGGTCACCCTGACTAATGCCCTCTCCTTGGAGACTCCCTCTCCAGTATTTCACTAAATAGAAGTGACTCTCCTTTTTCTCCCATAACAAGGCAGAGAAGCCTATACATGTGCTATTTCACCTCTGTAGTGTGATAGAGAACCATGACTCTTTTATAAGCAAAGAACTTCAACACTATTTCCACCCTTCTGGTGATGGTCAGAGCTCCACAACTCTATTTTCACCATCAAGGTGACGGTTAGAGAACCATAATTTTTGCTAAGGAACTTATCATGAGCCACAGAGATTCCAAGCAGACGCTTGTATGCATTAGGCAAGAATTTTACTTGGAGAAACCTTATGAACCCCCTCACAAGTTCTCGCTCATAAAATCTCCCTCTCTTCTCTCATCAAGAACTCATTCTTCTTTCCCTCAAGCTCTCTCTCAAGAAGACTAAACAACAAAAGATTCCTCAAAAGAATAAATAAAACCCTTAAATTTCAAGCCATCTAACTTTTGTTTGTACAGTATGATAAATGTATCGTACAATACGATCAGTTCAATTCAGGCTCATCCAGCAAGACCGTTCAGACGAACTGTTCAACTTTTATAATATGTCATATAGTATAATAAAGAATCATATGGTATGATATGCAAAAATTCCTTATATTCATTTGGAACAGCCAACTTTGTACATAGGTGATTGTCCAACACGATGGATATCCTATGGTACGATTAGTACAAAAAGCAAGAATTTTATTTGGTATGATCCAAGGGATGACCAATTTTGTACACGGGTAATCATGCAGTATGAACTATTTCATATAGTATGATCAATCATAATAAAATTCCATGACTTGATTGTCTGATATTGCATGATTAATTAAGAACTACTTTAATTAAGGTGCACAGTACAATCCAATTCATATTATACGATAAGCACAAAATTAATATCTTTCTTAACCTTTACCGGCTAGGGTTTTGATATATTACAATAATTTGTATAATATGAATTAAAATCATACAGCATGAAAAACTTCCTACAATATGAAACCAATTTAGTACAGTACAAATTGCCAACAAAAATAACTATCTCAAAAGCATTTTCATCTCTCCCCCAGTGTGTGTACTAAGTAACACAGAAAAGTCATCTACTCAATTACATGATATGACTCAAGAAAAGAGAAAATACATAATAAAATGAAAATTAACTGTAACTCTAGTTTAGCCCGTCTTGAGCTGATCTGAATTGCAAGTGAATGGTTGACTAATTCTCTAAAATGTTAGTATGCAAAAACATAAAATAAAATATCACAGAAAAAAGAGGAGGCAATAATAGACACAATAATGTTTGTTATCATCAAAATTATAGTGCTTGAATACGGTTTGTAATAATATTTGCCTTTTTATGATGACAAATATCATTATTTTTATATTTTTAAAAATTTCTTTCCTCTAAACTCTCCCTTAGATGATTACCAATTGTAGGAAAAGGAAATGTAAACAAACATCTTTTTTTTTTAAAATGTAAACAACAATAAAAACAAAAAATAATAAAATAAAACAACAATAACAATGATAAATAATAAAGTACTACTGCCCCTTTTGACATCACAAAAAAGAGGGAAAATAGTAGGAAGAAAAATTGACAATAAAAACACCAAAGGCTTAAGATAAGCAGGTTTAAAATGACAAATAACTTAGGTATGGAAAGAACAATTACAGTCATGAGAACTTTTATAGGAATTTTTATAATATAATAAACTTACTCTAAAAACAAAAAAGATAAATAAGATAAGTGTTAACTTTACTACAACCAGATTATTTGAATTTTATAGTTTGCACACCCAATTTAACATATTTATTAGCTTAAATCCTTTATTTAAATAAAAATATAATTCAAGAATTACAATTAGATAGGGAAACTTAAACTTTTCAAACTTCTACCAAGAAATATATCAAATATAATATTATTGTTAAAGTGATAATGAAGAACTAAGATTTTCCAAGATTAATTATAAACCATATTCTTAAATAAAGGAATTTTCTAAGATTTAAAGATTTACCACAAAGAGAAGCTAATTTATGTCGGACTCATTTTGTGCCTCTTTTATCAGATTTTGGCATATATTTCCCATCTTTTAGCTTTGATACACTTAGTGCATCTTTTTATTTTTGGTGTCATTGCACAACTTTTGATTTTAGGCTCATTTTGTGCCTCTTTTGAATTTTTTGCAAATTGCTTCCTTTCTAAATCTTCAAGAATATCAGTTGTAAATATTATCTTCCTAATAAAAGAGTGAAGAAACTCGCTCTCTTATAAAGGGAGGAATAATCTAGAAAGCAAACCCAATATTTCTAATAAGAATAAATAGCCCGATTTATGAAAAATAATGAATCTCATTTATCAATTTATATAAAATACTCATAATTTAAAAAAAAAATGTGGTAGAATGAAAGTGTTTTAATTTCAACCATCTCAACTCCAATTTGATTTAGATTTCAAGTTCATACAAGGAATTACCATGCAAAGGAAATAAGAAGGGATATGAAAAATTCCTAAATTTTGTTTATCATTCAAGTTTAAGAATGCCAGAAATTACTTATTAAACTTTTAAGTCTGAATAGAAGTATGTTTATTACAAATATCAAAGAGCCTTAAAGAGAAGTCATTCATACAATACGATGCAAGTCACATAGTATGAATTCATTCATACATCATGATATAAGTTGTATAATACGAGTTCAATCATATAGTATAATACAAATCATACAGTACGAATAATATAAACATATTTTTCTTTCACTACATATTTCATAAGTTAAAGCATATAAATGAGATTTAAGAACACAAAACTAGCAAGAAAGAAAAAGTACCACTTAAAAGTGAAGAAATAAGTACAAGGTAATAATTTTGTTTTCAAATTTAACAGGATAACATAAAAAGAACTAGAAAGAACGGTGCAATACAGACACAAAACAATAAACCGCACAAGAAAAATAAAGACATTAAAATAAAGTTACAACATGAGCAAACTAGTACATATATAGATCCTGATCTGAAGGTGGCTATGGAGGTGGTTGGAAGAACAAACTAAAATTGTTGTACTACTATTAGATGTAGTTAAGTTGTTAGTTTTTTTTAAAGATGCATAAAGCAATAGCATTAAAATGAAAAGCACCTAATACAAACTAATAGCATCACATTCCTCCTTCAACAATTGAAAAAAGGAAGGAGGAATATGTTCCATACTAATATCATCACAAACAAAATCCCCATTAAGAGCATAGTTAGCACACATGTCTGCTAACTTATTGCACTCCCTACTAACACAATTGAAAATAACAAAGTTAAATTCTTTCACAAAAGAAATAAATTGTACTTCAATCTCCGGTTTAAGCAAACTCAAATTCTTGATATTATTTTGAATGCTTTTAATAACATTTGCATTGTCTCCTTCAACGATAATACCTTTGTATTGAGTGATCCAATACTTGATAATATCTTTTAAAGAGAAGATAGAATCTAGTTCAAGCCTACAATAGGTAAGTTGTTGTTGGATGTTCTAAAATTTCTCCCTGAGACAACCCACATCATTATCATGTTGGGTTTATTGTTGATACATGCGAGTCTTGAGATTATCAAATCCTTGAATCAATTCCTCGTATGAGTAGTAGTGAGGAGGTTGTGTAGGTGCAGGATTAGCTGCAGGGACAAATTCTCCTTCATCATCAAAGAGAGCATCTTTAGACTCATGTTCCCTATGAAATAACATCCAAAAGGAGGCTTTCAATAAGAAGATTGGAGTGTGATTAGGAGGAGAAAGATATGAAAAGTTGTACTTTTAATAAAGGATATATCCAATCACAAGTCCTAGGGTAATGTTTTTCTTTCTCCTAATGGCTGGAAGTCGAATGAAAGTGAGGTTTTGGATGCAGTCAATTAGCATTTTAGCTTCATCTATTTGAGTGTTTTACATGATGAAGTAGGTGACAATTGATAATAGTGGAGTCATATTTATCTAGTCTCTAGCCTTAGGGATAATAGATTTTCTTAGAACGTGCTGGATTACCCTGGCATTTTGATTTAAACTTTGTACTAAGGGTTGGTGATAGTTTCGAGCAGCATTTCTAAGCATCATATTTAGAGCATTCCACTCAAAATTATATTTGGAGGCCATAACAAGGGGTTTATTTCCCTCAGTGTTTAGTTGAAGGTGAATTCCTATGTCCTCCTTAGTAATTTCTATATTCTGACATCACACTCGGGAAGACATAACCGTAGCATCCCCACTAATCCTAAGGTTTACAAGAAATTCAAAAAGGATTTCAAAATGAAAGGGATGGGCCAAGGCTAGAAGAAATTGAAGTGCAATAGAGTTGAAAAGGTTCATTACTAGGAAGCTAAGAATTTGCTTATTCAGAATCCTAGAAGGCGTGATCTTGTCTTCCTTGTACCTATTATAGGAAGCTTCATAAAAAGCTTTCAGAAAATAATCATCCGTAGGGTTCTAAGAGGAGGAAGCCGCATGGGTTTGTCGACTTCATTTTCCACTGGCCATTACAAAGATTCTCCTGAAAGAAGAGAGGATTTGAAGAGTAGTGTGAAAAATTTGAATGAGGTTAGTTGTTTACATAGAAAATGAACAAATCCTTCCATACTATTATGAGATCTTATTGGACAATCATATGCATTTATTTTGACCAAACGATTAGTTAAAAAGTTATGTCTAATTATACAATATGATCAGACTTCGTACATGATGATTAGAGATATGGATCTCATCCCATGGATTCAAGCTATATGACTTTTGACAAAATGGTTCGTATAATACAAATAGGTGTTTGTATGGTATGATCAATAATAAATATCACACCAAGACAAATTCAATTTACCCATATGGAGTTGACATGCGGGTCGTATAGTACAAAGAGTTGTTTATATAGTATGATGGTAAATAATATAAACAATCTGGATCATTCATCAAGGAAAGGGTAGCGATTAAACTATTGTTATTCATATCATACAGTACGAATGTGGTTCATATAGTATGATTGAGGATAATTTTTTTTTCAGAATAGACAGTGAGGTTCAGTAAGGTGGTTTGTGTGTGGATCATGAAACAAACATAAAGAACGAGAAAAATAAAACTAAAAGAATAAAAAAAATATGAACAAAAAATAAAATCCCGAAAACCACATAATGAAAAACACATACATTGAGAAGCTTATGAATGGCTAATTTCAAATGATAGGATCATAATATAGAGCCCAAAAACCACATGCTCCCACTATGTCTTTTATGAGAACCCTCAAATCTAAAGATCATGGAAGAATAGCTTGGGAGCCCAATGTGTTTGGGTCCCTTCTTAAATTTGGATAAATCATCAGAATGCATGTCATGCTGTATTTGATGAAGCTTTAGTCTCCATATAAGTGTGTTCTATGATGAATGGTGCAAGTGTGGCTAATGTGTCCTAAGATGCCACATGAATAACATCTAACATAAAGAAAAGGGTTAACTAACCTATGATAGTTATAATTCCTATTCCTAGGTTTACTAGATGCATGACATGGTGAGTTCTTACAAACATGTTTATTTTGAAAAGCCTTTACTTTTTCTAACAATATTTCATTAGCATATTCAAGAGAAGATATCTCAGTTTTTAAAGAGTGCCCACTATGATATAAAATGTTAACACATACTTATAACTCTTTAAATGATTTTTCTAAATGAAGATGTAATGCTTTCAAATCACCATGAGTTTTAGATAAAGAAAAATATTTGTTATTTAATTCATCAAAACCATCTTTTTTAAGAATTTCATTTTCCTTTTACAGAACTAAGCATTCAGTTTTCAAGCTAGCATGCTTCTTTTTTAGTTTTTAGTAAGAATCATGAAAATTTTCTAAAACAGTAAGTAATTCATTATATGAAACTTAGCATACATCATTTTGATCAAACTGATCAAGATAGCTTTATTCCATTAAGCACAAAATTTTCACTTCCTCTTCTACTTTTATTCTAGATGAATCTGAAGCAGAGTCATCTAAAAAGGCTATCTGAGATATTTTCTTACCTTTATAGTACTATGCTTTTCTTCAAAATTCTCCTTGCTTTGGTTACCTTTGAGATTTTGGCAATCCATTTTAACATTCCATGGTTTCCTGCATTCATAATAGACAATATCATTAGAAGCTTTATAATTTCTATAATTCTTACCTTTGCTCCATTGTTGATGATTCTTTTATTTTTTTTCCTTAGAAAGCATCTGAACTATTAAGTCATTAGTGTGATTTCTTCATCTCCTCCATCATAGGAACAATCTAAATCATTAGCCTCTAAGGCTATCATTTTCTCCTTCTTTCTTTCTTCTGTATCAGATTGTCCTTGGCTTATGCTTTGTTCAAAGGCAATTATAGATCCAATTTAGTTGTCAATAGAATAAATATTTAAATCCTTGGATTATGAAATAGCAGTTATTTTTTCATCATATGAACTAGTTAGACATCACAAGATTTTATTAACCTTTTTTTAAAATTTGATAATTCTCTACCAAAAGCATGTAGAGATGTGATGATATTCTTGAACCTAGTATACATTTTAGATATAATTTCACTAGGTTTCATACAAAAGAGTTCATAATCATGAAGCATAATATTTAACCTAGATTATTTCACTTTTAGTTGTTCCTTCATAAGTTCTATAGAGTCAATAACAAATTTATTTCCCAGTTATGCAAGTAGATACATGATTGTAATGATCAGATTTCAAAGCACATACAATATAGTTTAAACATTTACCATTAAGTTGGGCTAAATGTATATCATTGGTAGTGCATTCAAAAGGTGTATAATAACCATCCTTTACTAGCATCCACTTATGATAATCAATTGATTATAAAAAGGTGGTCATGCGAGTTTTCCAAAAATCAAAAGGAATGTCATTAAATAGAGGTGGTCTAGCTATTGAGTATTCTTTCATGGTGTTTCTATATCCAATGTTAGCCATGGATCTTAAAAAGTTTTCTAAAACTTGATCATACTAATTCTGCTCTAATACCACTTGAATGTTTATGAGGGTTGTGAAACCCTAAAGAACTAGTCCTAAGGCTAACGAAGAGGGAGGAGGGGTGAATTGGTAATTTAAAGCTTTCTTTAACAAATGAATAGTTAAAACCCTTTGATGCAGAAGTAGAACTAATTTTATAATGAAAATAATAAAATATTTAAAACACAAATCAAATCACAAAAATAAATGCAAAAAAAAAAAAAAATAGAACGAACACGCCAAAAATTTATCGTGTTTCCATCACCCTGACCTATATCCACTCTTTGGAAACTCCCTCTCAAAAAATTGTACTAAACAGAAGTTACTATTCTTTTACTCTCACAACAAGGTGGAGAAGCCTATATAGATGTTGTTTCACATCCCCGGTGCAATAGAGAACCCTGACTCTAATACAATCAAAGAACCTTATTTTCACCCTCCTGGTGATGATCAGAGAACCACAACTCTATTTTCACCCTCCATGTGATGGTCAGGGAACCATAATCTTTACGGAAGAAATTCTTCCCTGGAGCCAAACAGATTATAGGCAGACACTTGTAGGTACTAGACATGATTCTTGCTTGGAGCAACCTTACGAACCACTTCACAACTTATCCCTTACAAAATGTCCCCTTCTTCCCACAAGATTGGAAAGTGGATCTAAATTATACACTTCTCTAGTGACGTGTAATGAGCATCGAGTTTTGTTGGCCCTTTAGGCATGTTGATGGTTTGAGGAGAGTTATTAGCGGCTATGAGGGCATCCTGAATGGTCTTTAAAAGGTGCTCTTCAATTTTTTGTAGTTTGTGGTGAGTGTTATATTTTGGGTTCATTTTGCTTAACGAGGTCTCACTCGCCCTGTAGGTGGCAATTTTCTTACCTTAGGAATTGGATCCACACTCACTACATTAGAGAAGATGTAAATTCTATTTTATCTAATAGATGATCTTAGCCACTACTTATTACCATAAGTGGACTGTGAGCCTTGAGGTGAAGATGATAAAGTTAAATTATGAGAGAAAGAGAGAGAGAGAGATAATGAGTGTGGTAGATAGAGAATAGATCCATACAAAATCTTTATTATCCAAGCTAGAGAGACAATAATGATAGAAGTAAGAGCTCTATTATGCAAAGCTTGTCAAGAAAGGGAAAATGTCATAATGACTCTCTTTTCATGTCACTCACTCTCTTCATGTGTCTATCATATTATCCCCTTATTTCCTTACTGCTACCCTTATTTTTAGGGCTTAGAGGATTATATAGGATATGCATAAGTATATTAATTATCTCAGCGGTCTTTAATCTGGCTCAACCATTTATATTGAGTGAAGTGGTGATTATCTTAAGAATAACATTGAGTAGGTTAAACTTTATGGATTAAACCAGCATCAATAGGAAGTTAGTTTGTGGCTTCTCCATTAAGGTTAGAGGGGGTGATCATCATCTTTCTTGACGTGGTTGAGAGATTGGGTCGGGTAGTGGTTAGTTTGAGCTCACCTTATTGAGGTTAGAGGGTACAAGCGTATATTGACATGGTCCTAAATTTGATTAACTTGATGAATATGATGGAAACCTTGCTTGGACCAACCTAAGTGAATCTCTTATAACTACCCATCTCAAGGATCTCTCTCTCTCTCAAAGCTCTCCTCTCTTCCTTCTCTAAGCTCTCTCTTAGGTCAACCCAAGAGCCAAAGATAATCTCAAGGTAAATATGAAAGCTTAAATAGAGAACCTCCAAAAGATGCTTGAATTTTCAATTATGTGCTTTTAATTGTCCAGTATGATCTAATATTGTTCTGTATGATTTGTTCAAAATAGCTCTTTTAGCAAGTACGAATTGCATTGCTCTATATAATTAGTTCAAGAATAATAAACGGATCTTTTGGGATGATTAGAGTTTCATCCTGGATGATTAGTATAAAACTATTGAACTTCATCTAATATTATACTCGGTGATGCCTTGTCATCCCATACACTTCTTTGTCATCTAGTACGAAAGGGGACAATAGTCCTAGATGATAACTTAAAAATTTATGGTATTCGTCTGGTATGATAGGTGACAATCCCTTGTCGTCTCATACATGTTCTCTATCACTCAGGACAATCATCATCAATCATCCTGATGATTAGATTGAATTAAGTTTTCCCTTAATTTTTCTCCTAATCATAGGACTAATTTAGGCATGATTGCATTTGTCATCCAAGACAATGCGTGTCATCTTGTATGATATGTATAAAAATTGAAATTTAAAATAATCCCTAAATTTTGATTGGCAGTTATTTTTCATAGTTTGAACTAATCATATTGTACGATAAGGATCATACAATATGATTAGTTTAGTTGCTCTTAATTAATGGGATGCCCTTATTTGGGTTTTTTATTTTTAAATGATCATCTAATATGATCTAAAATCATCCTATATAGTTAGTTCAAAAACAAAAAAATTTCTCTAACTCAACAACCCACTCCCTTGAGTGTATGTATAAATGGTTACTTAGCTTGGGGCCAACTAGATACATTACTTCACTCAAGAAAGGTAAAAAGCACATTAATGTTAAATTACAGATAAACTCAACCCTAGTCTACCTGATCTTAAGTTAATTTACATTGCAAGAGAACTTGTGGACCTGAAAGGTTAGTAAGCAGGGCAAACAAAATAAATATTTTGTAATATTGGTAGAAAAGAAACAATAATGTTTATCACAAAATTACAGTACTTTCACCCAAATTTATAATAAAATACTCATTTCCTCAATATTGGCACATGAATATATTGTGTATTTATACATGTGATTAGGTATTTATAGCCAGTACGTAAATTGCCCAATTCTTTTAGTAACTTTAAATGGTCCAATATACCTTTAACTCAACTTTCCTTCCTTTATAAATTTATTGATACCTTTCATCAGGTTGATCTTCACATATAATAAATCTCTCACCTAAAACACTATAGCTTTGTGCTTAACATTAAAATATTATTTATGTCTATCCTATATATATTTTAATATATCTCTAATTTGATAGATCCTTTTAGTAGCATTATTAACTAAAGCTGACCCAATCAGATGCCTCTCACCCATCTTTATACAAGAGCTTGATAAGGAGCCATATATATGTTGAACTTAAACTATTATTTTAAGAAATTTTAATAAGAGGATTTGATCTTTTGAACAACCACACAATCTTAAAAGATCTTCCGATACATATAAAGTCCTCTCAGACTATTCATTAGGCTAAGGATGGGAAGTTTTTTTAAAATATAATTTTGTACCCAAACCTCGTTGAATACCTCTTTATAATTGAGAAGTGAATCTATCATCTCTAAGAAAAATAATAAATTTTGGTATCCCATGCAGTCAGATAATCTCACATAAATGTATCTATAATAATTTATCTACATAATCTAATTATCAAGTCAAAAAAAAAAAACCTTATCAGATGGCCAGCCATAACCCAAATGGCATCATATCACTTTCTCAATCTGGGAAAACACATAGCAAAATTATTATTCACTTCATCCCTTTTTTACTTAGGGATGTGTAATGGTAATTAAAAACCTCCTACTCATTGATCTTCTTCCTTCACTAACTAACATGTATTATATTTAAAAACAAAATATGCCACATATTTCTTTAATCTAAGCCACTAGAATGTACCTTTTCGTATACATTTTGTTACTTTATGGGTTAGTAGTACAACCTAAATAATGCACCTCGTATAAAATTTCCAACCTAAATTTCCAGAAACAGGAACCCATAATCTATTCTTATAGAAAATAATAATATTTACAAAAACCCATTGTTCAAATTTCTTATTAGATTTAACTAGATCTATTAGCTTTATATATTCTATATTTAACTTATAAGATTCATGAAACAATTCTTGCTGAGAGAGTCATATAATCATCAGAGTATGAATATCAAAATTGAGATCAATAAATGAAATCAATTCCAACTATATCCCTTTCATATAATAAATCAAATACTCATAAAAAATAAGTTGAATGCTTGATATCCAAGAAGACTTCCTACTCAAATCAACTACCAAACATTAGCATTTCTAAGCGAATGTTGAACAGTCAAATTATAGTCTTTAATTAACTTAAGCCATCTCCTTTATCTCATATTCAAATCCTTTTGAGTAAATAAGTACTTTAGACTCTAATGTTCGAGAAATATTTCACATCTAACTATAGACGGATGATGTCTCAAAATCTTCAAAGAAAATACAATAATAGTAAGTTAAGATTATGCATCAGATAATTCCTCTCATATGGTTTCAAATGTTTGAAGGCATAGACTCTAACATTCCCATGCTAAATCAGTACACAACCTAGTCTTTTCAATGAATCATTATTGAATAATTAAAATACTTTTATATCAAATAAATGAGTCAGGCCTAGAGAAAAAGTCAAACAGTCTTTCAACTTCTAAAATTTAGCCTCATAATTATGTGTTCAAATAAAAGCTATTGCCTTCTGAGTCAGTCTCATGAAATGTAGACAAAAAATAAGAAAATCCTATCATGAACTTCATATAATAATCATTCATACCTAAGAAATTATATACGTTAGAAGTAGTAGTAGCCTCAACTAATCAACAATTACTTGAACCTTATGGGGATCTATAAAATACTTATAATGCCCAACACATGCCCCATAAATAAAATACTAGCGAACCAAAACTCACACATTGATAACTTAGCATATAACTTATGTTGTAACATAGTCTCTATAGTAACTTATATTTCCAAACACATGATCTTCCTTAGAAGTAGAATAAATTAGAATATCATCTATAAATATAATCTCAATTTGATCCAAATAATCTCTGATTCCCCTATTCATAAAAACCATGAAAATTATTGGTGGATTAGTCACCATAAAAGGTATGACTAAAACACATAGTGTCCATGCTAAGTACTAAAAGCAATCTTCATTAGATTAGACTCTCTATCCTTTAGCTGATAATAACTAGATCATTGATTAATCTTGAAAAATAAATAAGATCCTAGCAATTGATCAAACAAATAGTAAATCCTTGGTAAATGATATTTGTTCTTAATCAAAACTTTTATTCAATTCATTCTAATTGATGCACTTGCGTACTGTACAATCCTTCTTCTTCCTAAATAAAATAGGTGCACCCCACAGAGAGACACTAAGGCATAGGAATCACATATTAATCAACTCTTGAAGCTACGCATTTAGCTAATAAAGTTTTTTGGGTGTCATTTAACATACAGCCTTATAGTTCAAATCTGAGTTTATGGATTAGACTTTTGATTATAGCAATCATCATGATTCTCTACAACTGCATTGCCTACTAACTTTTTCAGGTCCACAAGATTGAATGCAACTCAAGTAAGCTCAAGATTGGGTAGATTTAGGTTGATCCAGTCTGTAATATTTTTCTTTTTCTTGAGTCAATTATAAAAGTGGTTCCTTATGCTAAGTAACCTTACACACACACACACTTGAGGGGTTTTCTGAGTTTTTCTGTTTTGAGTACATCGGCCTGGATGATGTGCATATCGTCTAGGACGATCTGACTAAAAATAGAAACCCTAATTAGGGCATCATGGTTAAGCAGCCGTCATTAAGCAAATCATCCTGGATGATCCTTGTATCAGCCAGGATGATAGGCTCAAATTAGAAAGAATTAGCCGCCATGATCAATTTAGGTATTCTTTATTTTAGTACAACGGCCAGGACGATCTCAATATTGGCCTGGATGGTGTAACACAATTATGCCTAAATTGATCTGGTAATTATGGAAAGCAATTATGGCTGATTGATACGATCACATCGATCGGGCCAATTGCAGGATCGGCCGGGGTGATTTCCTGGATGATTGACATTGGCTTGCATCTATTCCGGGCAATGTTCAGGATGATTGTACTCGGATTTGAATTAATTTACCAGGATGATATTGTATCGGCCTAGATGATGTAACCAATTTTCTTCTGATCATCCCAAATCATCCTGGCTGATTGAGCTTATTTTGTACTGATCGTCCAGGATGATATTCCTATCATCCTGGATGATATTCCTATCATCCTGGATAATAATATCGGTTCTTGAAATTCTATTTAAAGGACCCAAATTTTCCATTGCAAAGAGACCTTTAGCTGCTGTCTTGACCTAAGAGAGCCAAGAGGAGAGCGAGAGAGAGGGAGAAACTTATGAGGGGGAGTTTATGAGAGGGATTCACAAAGGTTGCTCCAAGAAAGGTTCCAAGGCATCTTCTCCAGTCTTTGTCCTTCATCCTTGGGCTTTCAAAGTAGGAAGCAAAAGGAGTCGAGGTTCTCTGCCTGCTTTAGGAGGAAGAAAATGGAGTCGAGGTTCTGTACATGCTTCAGGAGGAAACAAAAGGATTCGAGGTTCTCTACCTACTTTTGGAGGAAGAAAAAGGAGTTGATGTTCTCTTCCTGCTTCAAAATGAAGCAAAAGGAGTTGGGTTCTCTGCCTGCTTCAGGAGGAAGCAAAAGGAGTTAGGTTCTTTGCCTCGCCGGGGTTGATGGAAAGGAGTTTTTGTGAGGGCTTCTCTTCCTTGCTGTGGGAGCAAAAGGAGAGTCACTTTTGTAGTTCAATACTCGGAGGGCACCTCCGGGGAGTGGATGTAGGTCAAGTTGACCAAACCACTATAAATTTGGTTTAATCTTTCTTTGTTTTGATTTCAGCATTTATTTTTTCGCACTTTGATTTCTGTGGTGATTTTGGTTTTAGTTTTATTGTTTGATTATAAGAAAGATATTTTAAAATACCAATTCACCCCCCCCCCCTCCTCCTAGTTAGCCTTGAGCCTGTTTTTAAAGGCTTAACTTCCCTAACGAGCTTTCAAATGGTATCAAAGCGGGATTCATAAAAATTAAGTTTGAAAACTTTTTGAATTTTGATCCATTGCTAGCAACGGTAATCGTAATGCAATGGAAGGATCTTCTATAACACGGACACTTTTGTTTGATAATCTTCCTTTTAATTTTTGGAAAACTCTCATGTCTACTTTTTTACAATCAACTGACTATCGTATGTGGATACTTATTAAATAAGGATATTCTCCACCTTCTCGTGAACTTAATGGAATTAAAACTGAAGTACCTTTTACTGAATGGACTTTTGATGAAAGAGATTTAGCATAACTTAATGCAAAGTGTTTGAACTGCTTTTTCTGTGCTTTAAAATCTGAAGATTACATGCATATTTCCACTTGCACTACTGGTAAAGAAATTTGGGATAAATTGTGTATCACCTATGAAGGCACTAATGAAGTTAAGCAATTTTGTTTGAATATTTTATTGTATGATTATGAACTTTTTCATATGAACCTTAATGAAATGATTTCTAATATGTATACGAGATTTACTCAGATTGTTACTTCGTTGCATACCTTAGGAAGAGAACATTCTAACTATAAAAAAGTAAACAAAATTTTAAGATGCTTGCCTTTCTCTTTTGATGCTAAACTCACTGCAATTTCTAAATCTAAAGATTTAAATACCTATTCAATTGATAACTTACTTGGTTCACTTATTGTTTACAAGCAAGGGGTGAATCAAAAAAATCTTGATGCAGGAGAGAGGAAGAAGGAAAAAATGGTGGTCCTTAAGGGAAACAACTCGGACACTGACTCCTCTAGGTTTAAAAATAATGATATTGCCTTAATTACCAGGAAATTTAAGAGCTTTCTAAGGAAGAGTCACAAGCATCTTCAGAATTGGATAAAAGGTAAGGATAACAAAAAATTTAAAGGTTCTTCTGATGTTATTTATTTTGAATGCAGGAAGACTGGACATGTCAGAGCTGATTGTCCTACACTTCGGGATCACTCAAACAAAGAAAAGAATGAAGAGAAATCTAAGTTCATAAAGGATAAGAAGCGAGCCCAAAAAGCTTTCTGGGCGCATTCTGCTTTTGACTCATCTGAGACTGAACCTGAAGAGAAGACAACAAACTTGTGCTTAATGGCTGATGATTTTGAACAATCTGACCAAGAAGATGTATGCCAACCAACCTATGACCAATTTCTTGAAATATGTGAGAAAATTCATGCATCATATAAAAAACTTAAGAAAACTCATGCTAGTTTGAAATTAGTGTTTTCGAATTTATAAATATAGCATGAAATTTTGAGTAAATATCACTTTTAAATGGATAGGAATCACATGTCTCTTCTTGATGAATTTGATGATTTAAATAAAAAACATTATGAATTAATAATTGAGTATGATTCTTCGAAAGCTTCCTATACCTCGCTTGAATCTGATTTTAAAACTTCTACTAAAGAATATGAGTATACAAAGCACTGTTTAGAGATTGATTTAGAAAATGCTCACTTGAGGTTTAAAGCTGAATTGGATGCACGTAAGAAAAATTGGATGACACCAACATTTGATCCAAAGTCAATAACTAGGAAGAGGCATTATAACCCAAACCGATTAAGAAATCTTTTTCCTGGATTTAGATATTTTTCATGTGGCATGCTAGGACACTTAGCACATACTTGCACTAGTACACATTGGGTATGGAGACTCAAATTGCATAATTCACTGCATAACACTCATGCATCACATTCTTCTTTTCATAAAAAGGAATCCAAACCTGTTTGGGTTCCTAAATCTGATATTTGATGATTTTGCAAGTGTTCTCTCACCAAAGACCTCGTGAGAGCATATGGTACTTGAACTGCGGAGCTCATAACTCTTAGTTACATGATTTTCTGATTGATTGCTTATTGTTAACTTCTTTTCTTTCCTTTTTATTTAGTTGGTTTCTTTCTCTATTTTTTTTTTCTATTTTACTTTTGTTGATTTAGCACGGTTCTTTTTGGATCATCGTTGAATTGATATTTTTTTCCTAGTTTTTATTTTTTTGAGATTTATAGTCAATGTTTTAACATCTCTAAATCAGTTAAAGGGAGAAACACCATTGATGGTTTCCCTCCCTCTAACCTCTTTTAGTGGTATAATTTTCTTTTCTAAATAAAAGTCTATCTCAAATTAATAATTGGTTTTTGAAATTAAGATCTTTTCTATCTTGCTACAATAATCTACCTTATATTTATAATATTCAAAGTTTTTTATATATCTTTCAAGTTAATTGAAAT
The DNA here is from genome assembly GCF_001605985.2 of Dendrobium catenatum. Lineage (NCBI taxonomy): Eukaryota > Viridiplantae > Streptophyta > Magnoliopsida > Asparagales > Orchidaceae > Dendrobium > Dendrobium catenatum. Next base: position 790,233 of record NW_021318719.1, read on the forward strand.
CTTGCCATTACATTTATCATATAATTACTAAATTATGCTTTATGGTATATTCTTTATTATATTGGAGAGTAAGTTTCTCTTCTCTAATGTCTAGAAGATCTACTCACAATTAAAAATATTTTAAGAGTTTTTGAAAAGGGATCTAGCCTGCAAGAATAAAAAATAAAAAGGATAATGACGCCAAAAATAAAAAGATGCACAATGATGCCAAATTAAAAAATATACATAAAAAGTGTATCAAAAATCAAAAGATGCTCAAAGAGCGTCATTCAAATTGACAAGAGGCATAAAATGAACTCACAAAAGACAAGCTTACCCCTCTTTCAAGGTTTTAAAATTTTAGAACAATTCATGGGTTACTTGATATTTTTAAAGGCTTGATTTCAAATTTTATGATTGAGACAAATTACTTTGGTATATTATTCTATAAGATATTTTCTTTGGAGCAAGTTTTGAACAGGTCTTTTTTTTTTTACCCAATTAGTTTGTTCTGAGTTAGATCTTTTGTTTTCAAAAGACGATTTTGCCCTGAAAGAAGTTCGAGCTAGAGTTAACAGGATCGGATATTCTACCTTTTTCAAATTTTGACTTTGTTAACTCATTGATCTTACAAATCTTTAAAATTTAATTATTTAGAGCATTTAACATATGCATGCCTTGCTAATAAAAAAAACTTGTTTCATTGCTTGTTTTTAATGTTTTAGCATTATTGTTCTTAGTTTATTTTATTGTTTTTAGGCTTTCTTTGATCATCTCTATCCTTCATTTGAGTTCAAAATTCTGTCACATCGTCCTGGCCGATACCTTTTTCTGCTCTCATCTTCTTGGACGATCCTTTATCATCCTGAATGATATGATCATCCTCCGCTACAATCATCTTGATCATCCTAGTCGATACCTTTTTCATCCTGGATAATAATTTATTAGTTATCGCCCCGATTGATACACCTATTCGACCTGGATGATACATGTGTCAGCACGTTTATAATCTATAATTTCGCCCAGGATCCATTTTTAGGCAATCATCCTGGATGATCCACTGTTCATCCTAGACGATATATGTGGCTCATAATTTAAAATGGTTTAAACTCGGATGGTACAATCCTTTATTGAGCATCGTCCTGGACTATCCACATAATCGGCCTAGACAATCTGCTTTTTCAATGGTCGTCCGGGCTGACTCCTCGGGATGATTGCCTATGTATAATCATCCCGGACGATATCTGATCATCTCGGATGATCGAACCACCTATTTTACCAATCAGCTTTACACAATAATTGCACCGGATCATCCTAGATGATCCTATGATCGGCCTGGACAATCCGGCCGTTACTTTAAATTTTGAGCCATCCAGCAAGTTTTCTTCACACCTCTCCTTCCCTTTGGATTTATACTTTATGATCCTTACTTTTTCTTGCTAATGGATAGCGGGAAGTGTTCTCGACACACATCTAGAAGCTCCTAGAGGGGCACACTGGACCCTCGCTTTTGGGAAGCAGACGATCTGGCTGTCTACCATTGCTATAAAGAATGCAGCATTTTTCTCTCCCGAACAATCAATCCAATCCACCTATCCTATCCGGTACGATCTTTTTACTCACACCTCTCTATGCTTTATTCTCACCCTTACAGTCCCCTTTAATTCTGAACTTCATTTTGAATTTTATGCCAACCTTCACTTTAATTCTTCCTACACTGCTCTCAGCTCGTATGTGAATCGACGGCCAGTCGAGATCACATACCAAGATTGTGCCGAACTATTGCAGCTGTCCACCCCTGGGGATAAGCTACAAACCCTTGTTTTTTATCCTGATTTTAACTAGGCTATGGACAATCACTTTCTTTGCCACACCAATTCCCCCTTTTGTGTTGGAGAGACTAGTTATTTACTTAAAGATGCTAGGATGATCTAGCATATCCTTCGCACCTCTGTGATTCCCAAAGTTGGCGACCGTGTCCATATCACTCCCCTTCTTTCTCTCGCCACTTTTTACATAATGGCCAATCGTGAATTCAATGCAACCGACATGATCTTTTGCTACATCAAACATTTGACTACAATTCAAGATCCAGGTCATAGAAGGAAGCCCAATCTTGCTCTAGGACACATCATTGCATATGTTTTAGAGTCCAAATATAACCTTCATTATCTTGCTCCTCCTGACCTTCAACCACCCTTCTACTCAAACAATTCCTTCAATGTCCTTCACAGTACTCGTCTCCACCCAGGGGAGCTTAGAGGGCCGAGGAGGAGGAGGCTCTTGCTCCTGTTCCTGAACATGTTCCTCTCCGCCGGCACTCTCAGCTGGATCAGTTGGTGGAGAGATTTGATCAGTGGGAGACACGCTTTAAGGCCTACGTTGTTGTACAGGAGTAGTAACATAATGAGGACATCATCCGTATGTAGCACCAGCTTGACCAGGACATGTCCTGGTTTGGAACTCAGTTTGCCTCATTGACCAGTTACTTCCCGCAGCCACCACCACCTCCATCTGATGATCAGGGTCCCTTGTTTTACTAGTTTTAGTCTGTGTTTTCTATAGTTTGTTTTTTGTATGTTTGTTTTAGTTTGTGTACTATTTTCTCCTCCTTTTTGTGATGTCAAAAGGAGGAGTAGTTTGCTGTATCTTGTACTTTTGATTCTGGAATTTAGCTAACTGCTTTTTGTTACAATATTTTTCATTAGACTGCCATAAACTACTTGAATTTTTCTAATTATGTTTGTTATCATCAAAAAGGTGAAGATTATTACAAATCTAAGTTTATGGATTAGACTTTTGATGATAACAAATATTTATGATTCTCTACGACTACATTGCCTACTAAATTTTTAGGTCCAAAAGACCAATGCAACTCAAGCAAGCTCAAGATTGGGTAAATTTAGGTTGAGTCAATCTGTAATGTTTTTCTTTTTCTCGAGTCAATTGTAAAAGTGATTCTTGATGTAAGTAACCTTAAACTCACACACACACTTAAGGGATTTCTGAAATTTTCTATTTTGAGTACATCGGCCTAGACGATGTGCATATCGGCCAGGACAATCCGACTAAAAAAAGAAACCCAAATTAGGGCATCTTGGTTAAGCAGCCATCATTAAGCAATTCATCCTGGCTGATCCTTGTATTGGCCAATACAATAGGCTCAAATAAAAAAGAATCAGCCGCCATAATCAATTTAGGTATTCTTTATTTTAGTACAATAACAAGGACGATCTCAATATCGGCTTGGACAATGCAGCACAATTATGCCTAAATTAATCTGGTAATTATGGAAATCAATTAAGGTTGATTGATATGATCACATCGGCCGAGCCGATCGCAGGATCGGTCAGGATGATTTCTTGGATGATTGACATTGGCCAGCATCTATTCTGGGCGATGTTCAAGACAATTTTACTCAGATTTGAACTAATCGGTCAGGATGATATTTTATCGACTTAGACTATATAACCAATTTTCTTCTGATCATCCCAAATTGTCCCGGCTGATTGAGCTTATTTTTTACTAATCGGCCAGGATGATATTCCTATCATCCTGGACGATAATGTCGGTTCTAGAAATTCTATTTAAACGACCCTAATTTTCTCTTGCAAAGAGACCTTTAGCTGCTGCCATGACCTGAGAGAGCCAACAGGAGAGAGAGAGAGAGAGGGGGAGAGAGAGGGTGGAACTTGTGAATGGGAGTTTGTGAGAGGGATTCACAAAGGTTACTCCAAGCAAGGTTCCAAGGCATCTTCTCCAGTGTTTGTCCTTCATCCTTGGGGGTTCAAAGGAGGAAGCCAAAAGAGTCGAGGTTCTCTTCCTTGTTTAGGAGGAAGCAAAAGGAGTCGAGGTTCTCTGCCTACTTCAAGAGGAAGCAAAAGAAGTCGAGGTTCTCTGACTGCTTCAGGAGGAAGCAAAAGGAGTTGTGGTTCTCTGCCTGCTTTAGGTGGAAGCAAAAGGAGTTTGGTTCTCTGCCTACTTTAGGAGGAAGCAAAAGAACTTGGGTTCTCTGCCTCGTCAGGGTTGGCAGAAATGTGTTTTTTTTAGGGCTTCTCCACCTTGCTGTGGGAGCAAAAGGAGAGTCACTTTTATAGTGCAATACTTGGAAGGTGACTCCGGGGAGTAGACGTAGGTCAAGTTGACCGAACCACAATAAATTTGGTGTGATCTTTCTTTTTTTTTATTTCCGCATTTATTTTTCCGCACTTTGATTTCTATGGTGATTTTGGTTTTAAGTTTTATTCTTTGATTATAAAAAAGATTTTTTTAAATACCAATTCAACCCCCCCCCCTCTTTGTTAGCCTTGGGCCAGTTCTTAAGGGCTTAACATCCCTAATGAACTTTCACCTTAGACATCATAGTCGTTCCTAAAAATACTTCAATACATAACTTAATATCTATGTCTAGAGGAAAATTGACAAATCTCCTTTGAAAAAAAATTAAGAAATTCCTACTATTGAGACATCAAAAAGAGCACCAGTATCCACTATACTATCTTCAACTCATCTAAGAAATAACATATAACCCTTATACCATAATTTATATGCTTTCAAAGTAGAAATAAAATAAGTTGGAGCTCTTCTAACATATTGAAATAGAAACTCTAACAGCATGAAATAGATAACTTTCACTCCCCTAAATAAATGTAATTGGATTCTTCTAGCAATCAATTTAATCCTCATAAAAGCTTAACCAATCTATACCCAAAATAAAATAAAACTTAAAAATAGATAATAAAAACATGTTAGACCTTCACTTCCTATCAGAGATTTCATTGTCACAAAAATAGACACTAATAATTATCATTTCACCTCCAGTTTATAAAGTAATAGTTGGAGAATAAGTAAAAATACTAAAGCCAAGTGAAATAAGAAATAAATAAATGACTATCTAAAAAGACAACACACAACATGGTTGACCAAAAATGTAAGATGTGCCTATGAAAATATCTAGAGCATTATGAGTATCCCATTGAGTCAGACTACACGTACATGCCTGAGTTGGAATTTGAGCAACTAAATTACCAAGTTCTCTTTTTCCACTACTATATGGTCTCCTTGCTATAAAACCTACTAATGAATATGAGTTACTAAATCTACCACATAACCTACCCAAAAAATATATGAATGGGTAATATTCCCTATCTCCCTATTAAAATAAAAAAAAACTTTCAAATTGGAGCTCTATTCATCACTCAAAGCCTAATGATGGACACTCAACTACTCTTTATTTGGGATAACCACACTGGAAATACTATCATATCATCTTAAAATATTGAGCAGAATGTCATCAACCATAACTATGACAAACATGTGATCTTCCGATAAAATCAAACATAAATGTTGCCACTATTAAAAAATTCTACAAATTGCCCCCTATTTCTAAATCTCCCTGTCCAAATATACTCTTCTTTATAGAAAGTCCATTTCCAAAAGTTTCACCACTAAGCCGCTTTCATGCACCAGTCCACCTCAGTTAATTAGCTATCAAATCATTTTCAATTAGATAGGCTCTCTCCACGAGTTCTGGAAAATAAAAAATATAGAATGGTGGAAGCCTCAAATGATCTTAGAGTCCCCTCACAAACTAGTAACACTTCTCTTAGGAGAACTAACAACCTCTGGAGCATATGAGGCGAAAGTAGTAAACTTTGCCACATACAATAAAATTATTTTTCTCCCTTGAACTAGTCTAAGAAAAGTATCATACATCTGTTGTCATATAAAAGGGAGTATAAACATGGATCTGAGCACATGAAAAAATTCCTCCTAGCTAATCAGAGAATTTAGTCTGCCCTAAAATTTCTCCCCCTACTGGCCTACCACAAGGGCTCAACCTCACCATTTAATAGAAAATAGCTAACAAAACCTTCCTCTTAAGAGAATACTACATATTATCAAATGTATTATCCAACCTTCTTAACTAATCCTCAACTATTATGGAATTAACAACACCCTCAAATCTCGTAGGTTTTAATCTCAAAAATATCAGTAGATATCGATCTACCTCATCAAGTCAAATAGGTGTACTCTACTCTATGCTTCAACCGTTAGTTGGGCTACACGCTAACAAATTATGAAACTATATTAGAACGAAATTTCAGAGTAGTATTATGTATAGTTGCTACCTGTTGACCTCATTTTTGTTATGAGGTCACTAAGGCCCTTCCAAACTCCAGATTAATTCTAGACCCTAGGATCCACTCTAGACCTTAGGATCCTTCCCTAGAGCAAGACCTTAGGGCCTACTCTAGAGCCTAGGGTTCCCTTAGATCCTAGATCCTAAAACCCCTCTAAATCTTAGGACCAATCTAGACTCAAATCAATCCCTATCTTTGATCAACTCCAACTTCAAATCAATTTCTACCTTTGATCAACTTCAACCTTTGATCAATTTAAATCTCAAACTTCATTCAACTCAAACCCCAATTAATTCAAATTTCAAACACATCCAAACTTTGATTCAATCCACTTGAGAATCCAACATTTAACTTAGACTTTGATTTTACCTTCGATCTAGCTTTGATTCTATCCATTCATTAACAATCACCACATGATTGCAAATGATTTGGATACTCCAATCATTCAAATTTGAAATCCATTCCAAATTTAGAAATCCAAACTCAAATCCAAAGTACTAAGGCCTTGTCCTAAAGACCTTTTTCAAAGAATTTTTAGACATTTTAAAACCAAGTCAAATGGCCTCTAATTAAAGGTCTATCACTTACAAAGTGATAAGACATGTCTCTAGAGGCTACCCTCCAATTTTGAGCCCATTCTGAGGTCTCTAGCCACAGAATCTGAATTAAAATTCAAAGGCTGTAAAACCTTCAAATATTTACAAACTATGCCACTGAACCTATCCCCTTTGAGATTTTGATCTTGGAGCCCTTATCAAAGCCTCCAATCACTTCCAGACTCTTGATTTTAACCCACTGAGCAGTAAATTGCATTTTTCAGATCCATTTTTGACCCTAGTTGACCATAGGTTAAAATTGACCAAATACCCTTATGGGATTTCAAATGGCCATTTCAAATTAAATCAATTCCAAACTCTTTGAAACCACTTCCAATGAATTTAAAATGTTAAACTCAACTTGTTGAACTCAAACCCAGACCTTGGGTCAACCTGGTTGACCAAGTCAACCAAGTTTGACCCATGGACCCATACACCCCTCCTCTTTCAAATTGTATGGGATGACCCCTTAGGTACCCAAAAGATCCCTCTTGGTGACCCAAGCCTTGGGCTTACTTGGGTTAGCCATATGGCTTGACCCAAGTGACAAAGAAGAGGCCTCCCTTGAGCCATCTTTTGATCTTAACCAATTGAATCCAAATCAGGTGCTATTGAGTTCCATTAACCCAATACACCTTCCTTGATAAGCCCACCGTTGGGCTCACTTGGGTCAGCTTTAGGCTAGCCAAAGTGCCCAAGCACTTGGGATTGAGCCAACTCTGAACCTAAGCCCAATTAAACTTGCCAACACCTCCCATAGGTGGTCCTAGGTTCAATACACCTCCTCCAGCCAGCCCATGCCGTGGGCTAGCTTGGGTCAAGAGTTAGGCTAACCCAAAGTAGCCAAAAACACTTGGACCCGAGCCATCTCCCAGCTTAGATCAAATTGGACCCAATTGCCACTTGCATTGGGTGCACCAGACCCAGACCCACTTCCCACCTCAAGCACAGGGTCTGGCCTGACCTGGGTTGAGCCCAAATAGACACCTGCATTGGGTGCACCAGACCCAGACCTACCTCCCATACCAAGCCTAGGCCTGGCCTTGCTCGGAATTGAGCTCAATTCGACCTTGAACCGAGCAGGTTTGGGTCCAACCACAGTACATTCGATCAGGCCTCCCCAGGCCAAATTGCCTTTCACCCTTGGCTCCAGCATGTCTCCACAGTCTCCCCCGTCAACCTCGACCAACGTGCTGGCGGCCGTCGCAGCCAATGGAATTTGAGTTTTGGTGTCCCCCCAAACAAATCCTGGCTCAAAGGCTGCTGCTCACGTTTGATCTCCACGATCCTCCTAGAACATCGCCATCGTCCACCTGGCAGCGATCGTCGAGCCTTCCCCAGTTCAATCCCGGCAGTCCAAACTCCCTGAAGGGTGGCGAATACGCCCTGAGCTCCGCCAGACGCTTACGAGGCATTGGCATTCGCTCTCATTCGATCCCTAGAGCCTCCTCTCGAACTCGCAGAAGCTTCCTTCGAGTCTAGAGATCGATCCCCCTTCCGTTCGAGCAAGCGCCGTGCAATGCCTTCGCGTCCCGCTCGAAGTTCGCATCCCTGCCGGTCGTCCTCTAAAGCTTCCTGATAGAGAAGCTCATTCGTTGAGGCCTTCTCTGCGGTAATCTCTCCATCCGAGCTCCCTAGCCTAGGTAGGTTGGTCCAAAGTGGTGAAAGGAAAACCTTCACCCCAAGCAGATCATCCACCGTTGGATTGAAGGTTCCCACCATCCTGATCCCTCCTGTGAATTTCATCGGATGTTCGCGGCGGATGCCTGGGGATCAAGACGGAGAAGCCCTGTGGTCTCGGATAACGAGTGGGAGGTTCGAAGACGAAATCCAGCCGTTGATCTTGATCAACGGCTTCGGATTAGAATCCGCGGTATCGGAGCGCGGTTTCTCCGTCGTTCGATCCGCAATCAACAGCTGTCGGTTAACCCAGCTGTTAACCGTGTAGCGCCATCATTGCCTGGCAAATTGACGTGCGATGCATGGGAATCGGTTGCTGACTGTGTAATTGCCGATTTAATAAATCTAGAATTCAAGGGATCTTAAATGTCATAACTCCCTGCACACTTGTCGAAATTAGGTGTTCCTTGGCTCATTGGAAAGGCCTCGGGAGCACTACAAAAGCCCTATGGTTCTAGACCTGGTTCAGGTCAATCTTAGGTTAATTTCAATTTGAGCATTTTATGAATTCTTTAATTACTTTTTAAATATCATGTCCACCAAGGTTGGAATTTTGGGAGATTGAAAATTGGACAATGTTTCTGACATGTCCAAATTTTATCTCCCCATTTTAAGTTGTTAAAGAGCATTTTCCCTAATTTTTGCGTTTAAGGGTCATGGTTTGACCCTTAAATTCAAAAGGGGATATAGACCTATACAATGGGACTTAGGGTGTGATTTTTGGTGTGATGATGATGTGTAGGATCAGGAGTGTAGAGCCACTGATTTTGACCCAATCCAAGCCTAGGATAGACCCCCCATAGTGATTTGAAGGTGACTTAGAGCTCACCTTGGGTGGTTTGGTTAACCACCTTATAGTACTCCAATTAAGCTAAAATTTGGTGGGTTTAGTCCTTAGGGTCAGTTGATCCTATGATCCAAATTTCATTAAATTTGGAGTTCATTTGGTTCCCCAAGTAAGAGCCTCAAAAATCCTTCTTAGAAATGACCTTAATCCTGGTTAATTGATAATGGCTATTCCTAACTTGTAAAATTCATTAAATTATCCTTAATTATCCTTGATTGATCCCTCAACCAGCAAGAATTGAAACCTTTCTTGGTTGATTTCTAGTTTTGTCCTAGCTTGATCCTTAGGTGATTAGAGTCAAACCAGTTTTTTTTATTAATCTCTAAAAAAAAAAAAAATCTTAAAATTCCCAAAAGGGTTCTAAACACTTGTTGATCTATCCTTGGGATATTTATGACCTTTGGAATTGATCTCAAGAAGTTTAGGGCTCATTTGGGTTCAACTCCTTAAGTAGACCCTTTAGCCGTAGTAATTCGATAACCCCTGTAAGTGCGTAAAATTTTTAAAATTCACTCTTAACCATAGGAAAATTTTGATTAATCAATTTAGAGGATAGTGGCTTTAATTAGAATGCATCACTCCCTAGAGACATTAGACCTCTATAATTTAGCTAAAACTAAGGACCCAGCATCTTAAGTGACCTTAGGTCAGAACGGGCCAGAACTTCTAAAAATCATAACTTTCCATAGGAAACTCCAAATTGAGTGTGCCACCTGTTTAACAACCCATAATTAAGTCTATTATTTATTAAAAATCTAAAACCCATAAGATTGACTCTAATTTTGAAAGCCAAATCTTGATCCCTTAGTTAGCATACCCGGATAACTCTGTGAAATCTGTTAACTCTTCTAACTCTTAAAATTCTTTTAATAGGTTATTAAAAGTTTTCAACCAACCCACTAAAATCAGTAATCAACTTTCTTTTATATTAATTCACTTCTTTAATTCCAACCAATTTAAAGTAACTTAATTAACCCTGATCGCTACTGGGTAACCCAGGCCTACGAGGCTATTAGTTTAGCCCCAAGGAAGGTGAAATAAACTTCACGGCCTCGGTGTGAAACAAAGGTAGTAATCAATTAACTCTTAAAATACATTTAATTAAAATTCCTAATTTATTAATATTTAAAATTTAACTCAAATCTCCCTTCTAAGCCTTAACAAATTTAAAACTTTAGACAACGTTAACAACCACCTACCTCAGGACCACCCTAGCCAGCACAACCTTTTTTACACACAGCTTTAAGATGATGTGCTAGACAAACCAACTCTAAATCTAGGTTAGGCCGGTGTTTACATTTACTGATGTGTGCCGGGGTTTTTCGTGGTTTTTCACTGCATATTACATGGATGAAAACTGCTTTGCTGTGTCTGCTTACTTTTCTGCACTCTGTGGATGGATTGATGTGTTTGAGTGAGCTAGATTACCCTTAGGTTAGGTATGATCTGGATGTTCATATAATTTTCTGTAGGTGGCCACGCTCATGCAGGGCAACAAAAGGGGGGGCTAAGTTAATAATAAATATTGATTGTTATAAATGCTTGCACACGTTCTTCAGCTGCTAAAGCCCCCAAATAAAAGAGCGTGGCCAGTGTGTTTTACTTACTTTTCTGCACATATATACAACTGCTTGGGAATACTTGTTTTTTTTAACTGCTTAGGATAACCCTGCAGATGAGTCTAGATTTTTTGATTTGATATAAATGTAATTTGTAAATTGTCAGGTGTTGTGAAAGTTAAGTTTGAGTTGGGATACATAGGTCCAAAGCTTGGATTCCAAAGAGGAAAGGATGCCCTTTTGGGAACTATTCCTTTTCCATTTAGAAATCCAAATTTGGGTCACACTTCTCTTATATCTAAAGAGGAAAGAGTGGCCTTCCCCTCTAAAGGGAAGTTCCCTCTTATCCATTTGGGTAGTTTGTTGAGGAGTTTGAAGAAAAGGAGTCCAAAGAAGAGCAAAAGTGAAGACTTGAAGATTGAGGGTATCCCACACAAAATAACTTGCGTCATTACTAGGATTAGAATCCGGGTTGTTGTCAGTGGTGCCCGGCCACTTTACCTTCTGCAAAACTCTGGTTTGTAATAAACAAGGCAACTTTGCCTATGAACATTTATTAATTAATTTATATTTAATGTTATGAGTTGATTGCCTCTAGGATTGTCTGCTTTTCTTAGTTTTTTGGCGATTGTGTGCCGCTTTTGTTTTCGCCTGGATACGTGAGACTCGTAAGGGTGTGAAAGTTTTATACTCATAATTTTAAAAAACTAAAATTTTAGTGAGTCTAAATAACATAGAAAAACAACGAATCTAGGGAATTAGCCGGGGATCGACCCCGGGGTCACATACATATTTTTGCACTTCTTCTTTCCTTGTTTTAGACCCTTCCCCGCCTGCGGGTAGAGTCCGGATAGTCTGACCTATGAGGACGAGGTGCCGGACCTGGGGAAGCCTAGTCTTCTAAAAAAAATTTATTTTATAAGCCTATTTTTAAAATTTCAAGCACACTTGATTTGGAAGTTATCAACCAGCATGCATTGCATTTGATATGAAATAAAAGAGTCAAAAATCTTAATTGCATCAGTTTAGCATTTTAGCACCCAACATAAGTTAAAGGGGCTAACTAGGAAAATTTTTAGATGTCAGCCCCAACTCTCCAAAACTTTAATTACAATATCACTACCACTCTTTCATAAAAGACTGGATTCATATATTTTAAATCGATTAGGTGGTTAGCTGGCTCCCCAATCCAGGCCGGGGTAAGACCAGGTTCTGCACTGCATTAGTTAGGATCGGACGGCTGTGGTCCAGCGTCCAAATTAGATTTAGGATCCGGGGTAGATCTTTGATTATAAGACCCCAATTTCAAGAATATAGTCCCAAACTTCTAATAAAATGTTCAACTCAAATTAAACCTCTTTTCAATCCTAAAATGTAAAGCCCAACGTTTATACTAAGTTGGGACACTTCCAGATGGTTCTGGAATCTCAAGGTCTCCCCTACCTCTCCTCCTTTGACTCTATTAATAACTGTTCAATCTTGATCCATTCCCTTTTGACTCTCTAAAAGATTCTATTCAATTTTTTGATATCACTCCTAGAAAATCTAACAAAATTTCATTCTTATTTTAATCGAGAGTTTTCGTAGGGGACTCCGTTTCCCTATGATGTAATTAACTACGAGGGCTTGCGCTCGTAGGAGATTTGGAACCCCACACACCTGATTTCAAAATTAACCTTTTTAAAATCTTCTTAGATTTCTTTGGGAAAAGTTTAAAAAAAATGATTGTCGTTATCGTATTAGAAGAATTATCATTGAAAGATGTTATGTCCTTATGGGGAGATACATTATTCTTTGATAAGGCTTTGGATATGAAATTGACAATCATACTCCTCGGATATCATAACCAGACATTTAGTTGATCTTTGCCTTGTCCCCTCGGGGCCGTGTGAAGTTCTCTTTAGAGTCTAGCTATGATATTCGAGATAAATCACATAATTCTAAGTCCGAACGCCGTTATGGGATTTTATTTTCATCCTTCGGGGTGATATAATTTTCCGAACGAGCTGGTTCGACTTTTAGAATTAAGATTCAACCTCAATTCTAAAATTCTCAAAGAAAACTAATATTTTTCAAAACATGTTTTCAAAATTCCACAAACACTTACCCTAAGGATATGCCTAATCAATATACAAGTGATAAATCATGAATCCAAGGTAAGTTGGCCAGGTTTTTAAGAGTGAAGAGGGTTAGACCATTTACTTTACCTGGGTTTTTCTTACAATTTCATAAGCCTTCGGGCAAGGGGAAACTCTGTCCGTTGCGTTTTGGATTCTGTAAAAGAACCCCATCTTAAGTCATTTGAGATTCAAACTCCCTTCAAAATGTGGAAAGAAAGATAATAACGATTTTCTCCAAGTTTCAAACCTTCATATGTTACCCCATATAATCATCTTATGGGCTAACATATGTTCACTTTTTGACAAAACTCTCCTTTTGGCATGTATTTAGTCTCTTTACCTTCCTAACGTGTGTTGGGTGTTTTTTTTACCACTCAGCACGTGTTGAAAGGTTGAGATTAGTCTACAAGCCTAAAGTTTCAAAATAACAAACTCTTTTCCATTCCTTTTGAAACGAAATCTAATTTCAATCCTCTCTTTAACTTTCAGAAAATCCAAATGGCTGACCAATTGATCTTCTCTTTCGACCGAGCGTTGTCCTCGACTGTTAATGACCAAGGAAACACCATCATCTTTGGAATGGGATTCAGCACCCTTGAACTTTCTATGGATGGACACCAGATTGTTAGCTTGGATGCCAGTAAGGAAGTTCCTCCAGTGGTTGAGTTGATTGTGGGATCTGCACCCACCTTGCCAGTGATTAGTGATGATCAGAAACAATCTGAGCCTGTTGTTGAGCCTCCCACTGAAGTCATGTCTATTTTTGAGGAAGGATCTAGCTCTAGACTTAACTTCTCCACTAAGAACCAAAAGAAGAATTACTTGAGGATACTTAGGAAGAAGATTTCCAAGGCAAAGAGAATCATACCTTTTAAGACTTTAGCTCAAGTAGAGCCTGATGCTGATGAGGAGCTACCTATTCCTGCTTCCTCTCCCCTTCTAAAAGGGAGCCGCTTCTACCCCTTAGCTTCTGCTCAAGGGGAGGAGAGGATATCTAGGATATCTCGTTCCCCACCATGCCCGGTCGACTACACGACTAAAAAGACCTCAAAAGAAAAGCATCTGCAGAAAACAAGGGCTTTGAGAAATATAATCCATACCTATGATGCATAATCTGGACAAACAAAAGAGCAGTACCTGAAACAGTTAAAGGGAGTGATCTCTCATCACTTCCAAAAAGAAGTATTGAAAGAAGAGGCGTCTGAGGCAAAGAATTTAACTCCACAATCTGTCAGGAGAAACAAGAAGTATGTCAGACAGCCTGCTACTTCAGTACTAGTTGATGCGCCCTCCTTCTTCCGAGACAGAGGGCATCGTGTTAACTGGGTCCGAGAGAGGCCACCGTTCTGTTGGTAGACCCCCGGTACCCCCTTCCAAAGCTGTAAGGTTGCCCTCAGTAGTTGTTAAACCAAAGGGGAATGATACTTTAAAACATCCGGACATCAAGGGCAAGAGGCCCAAATCCCCCGAGAAGAAATTTGTTCCAAAAAGGACTAAGTTGGAGGATTTACCACCACCTCCAAGAACCTCTAAGTTCATTCTCCAACTCCAACGAGTCCCAGCTAGACCTCCTCCAGTTTTGATTGAGTCGACGGATGATCAATCCAGTACCCCAGTTGTTCCACTAGACAGTTCTCTTACAGTCAGTCTAGTTCCTGATTCAGTGATGATTCCAGCTGATGATCCAGTGGTTGATAGTTTAGATCCATGTGTCATTCATAGGCTTCATACGCAGGAGTCTGAGGACCTTACCTTACCCGATGTAGGAGCTATCTCCCTACAGGCTCCTCCTTCACCTCATGAGGTATATGTCCCTCTCCCTGTAGAGAATGCCACTTCTCCGACTATCAATTTTGGGACAGTCGAAAAGGAAGGAATTGACCTAGATCTTGAGATGAATGAAGAGCTAGTTATAGAGTCTCAAGCAGATCCTAAACCGAAACTTACAGAAATCATTGCTCTCCTGGATTCTGAAGAGTTGTTTGATATGGCTGAATACAAGGGATATCTACCCCTCGATCCTAAGTCAATTGGGGATAGACCAGTCGAGGAGGTAGTAAAAGAGATAAGAAACATTCTGCTAAATAAAGAAGGAATGGCTTCTTTTGATCCATACCTGGATGACCTCTTTGGAGAGGAAGACGACTATGTTGGTAGTGTCTCCATGGTCGAAACTAGAGGTTCCAACAAGGAGGCCGAACCTGGTAGACATAGGCTTGCTAGAGACGATGACCCACAGGTTGCTGGGTCCGATTCAGATGAGTCCGTAAGGGCTAGGGGTGAAGAACATATTAAAGATTTTGAAAACCAGTTGACAACTATGATGTCACAAGTTAGACAAATGCAAGAAAGATTTGATAAGTCAGAGCAGGATTCACTTAAGATTCAACAAACGGCTCAAGAAATTATGGAAAAAGTTAAAAAAGACAGAATCTGGTCCCAAACCTCCTGAGTCGACACCAGTGATTCCTCCTTGCCTATCAGAGGCATCTCCAGCAGCACTTATAGTTCCCCCTGCTCTACCCCAGAAAGACATTATGCAACTGATCGAGGACCAGGTAACGGAGGCCTTAGCCTTTTCTCAAGGAACCGCGTATATTCCAAAGGGTAGACCTTACCCCAAAGAATATGACTCAGTTCCTTATCCAAAAGGCTTCGTGCCACCAACTTTTAAAATTTTCACCGGAATAGAAAACCCGAGACAGCATCTAGCCCACTTCAGAGCAAGTTGTTGCAATGCGGGAGGGTCAGATGCTCTACTATTTCGCCAATTTGTAAGTAGTCTATCCGGCATCGCTTTTGAATGGTACGCCGATCTGCCCAATGGTTCAGTTAAAACTTTTAGCGATCTAGAAAA
>NW_021318719.1:811759-824195 GCF_001605985.2 Dendrobium catenatum
ACGAGGATCCACACCGGTTGCTCCTGCGAACTCGCACCTTAGTACCATCAGATTCAAGGCTTGTCTCGAGGTAAGTTCACACAAAGAAGAAAGATCTCTTTGGTGTCAAAGGACCCGCGACTCCGCCCGCACCGGGGAAGGTGAAAGTGATTTTGTAAGGGCTTCTCCGCCTAGCCGTGGGGCTAAAGGAGAGACACTAGTTTAGTGCAATACTTGGGGGGTGCCTCCAAGGAGTAGACGTAGGTCAAGGTTTGACCAACACTATAAATCCGGTGTGTTCTTTCTTTTACTACTTCTGCGTTTTAATTTCCGCATTTATTATTGTGGTGATTTGGATTGTGTTTTGGTTTTAAAATTTTCCAATTCACCTCTCTCTTTAATTAGCTTGGGACTAAGTTCAAGAGGGCCTAACATCCCTAACGAACTTTCAATCGAGATCGATGAATCAAAAATCGAGTCTGATTTGAGTTGAGTGATAGGTTCGAGTCGATGCTACGTCATTAGGTGTCCTCCTAAGGGAAATCCTGCGGGTGCGACATCTACACTAGGCTACGAAAACCTAGGTACTAGAGATTTGATTTCTGTGAAATTGACCTTGAATAATGAGGTCAACAATATGCTATTTGAAAACCTATTTAAACCAATGTGTTTAGATTTAGGGTTTAACTTTTACCTTGATTTAATGGAAGGTTTGAATCGTTTAAGAAATCGCTGAGCATGTAGACTAGCCACACTCACTTACTTAGTTGAAGTCACGGTCTAAAAAGCTATTTATCATGAGATGTTATGCCTTGGATGGATTTTATGGTGGTGGTGGACAGTGGTTGGTCGGCGTCAGCTTTGACCAGCTTCATTTAACTTAGGAAGTATGGAGGGAGTTACAGTATGATGAAACAAAATGAGTTCTACTCTGGAAGAGGCTTGAGGGTTGAGATTGATTGAAATGTTTGAAATAAGGATTCTTGATTGACTTATGCTCTAGGGTTTAAAGTGAATGGCCCTAATTCTTCAGATGCTTTCAACAGATGCCTTACACTTATTCAAAGCGATTGGGTGGTAAAGGAAAAGGCTAGAGGAGCCCTTATGCCTTTGGTTGCTTCAACTGGGAGGGGAGCCACTTTTTCCTTTCTAGGTTAAACCATCCCTTGGGCTCAGTTTAGAGGAAGCCAAAAGCATTTTAAATGTGATTTGGATATATTATAGGGAATGGTTTAAAGGAAATAACTATGGAAGAAAGGTTGACCACCCAAAGCCATTTGAAGGCTCACATTGATTGTTTGACCAGTCAACTAGTCTTGGGTTGAAGAGGTGGCATGTAGAAATTATGGGGAGCTATTTGGATGAGGATGGGAAGACTCAAAGTGGCTATGTTAGGTGTAGGAGAAAATGAATGCAAGTGGGAGGAGGTTTGACTAAGGATTTTGAATTGACTTGGTCAAAGTTTCTATTATTTAAACTATGGTGGATTTAAATAAATTCAAACCATAGATTAGAATACAACTAATGGCTTAAAAGAGTTTGATTTGATGGATGTATGATTTGACCAAGTTCAATGGGTTGACTTTGGTCAAACTCATTAACATTTAACTTGGGTTGAGTTTAAATGCACTTGAGTCATGGATTGGAGTGGGCTTGATGGTTTGAAGATGTTGATTTGGTTGGATAAGGTGAATTGACCCAAATAGTCATATTTGACAAAACTTTGGCTCAGTTGACCAAGTTAATTGTTCTTTGGATCAAAGTGTCCAATAAGGTCAAAATCATTAGGAGGGATGGTCAAAGGAGTTTTAAGAAATTTAGAGTGAATTTGGGGCTTGATTGAGTGTAAATAAAGGTTAATGGTTGATCTGGTCAATAATGGTTGGCATGGTCAACCAAGTGAAACTAGGGGATGGGGTTTGGCTCAACAAGTTTGATTTGATCATTAGAGACCAATAGATGTGGTATCATGCACTAGATAGTAATCTGAGTCAAAATGACCATTTGGACCCTTAAGGGGTCATTTAGTCAACTATTATTAACTTAGTGAATATGGTTAGACCAAAGCCTAGGTTTGCCTCCAACATGTTTGAAATGTTATTTTAGACATAATGGAGGTGGTCTCATGCAATGGTGAGTCTGATTTGTGTTGAGATGATCATGCAAACCCATGAAGGATAATTTGGTCAAAATGAGTTAACTTGGTTAACCATGCTTGACCCAGAATAGAATTTAAGTTTAGTACACTACTAATGTTGTTTAGGATGCATTATAAGATGTTCTAAGATTTGATTTTATTGTGCCATGTTGTGTGTTGGGAAAAAGTCCAAATTTTCCCTTGAAGGGCATTTTGGTCATTTTGACCTCTGATCAATGTTGAGTATTTGATAAAATTCAAACTTTCCCTTGATGATTTTTGTCATTTTGACCCCTATTCAACCTTACATTAAATTGGGTCCACCAATGTGTTATTTTATGTTTAGCATGCCATAACAAGAGTCATGGATATAGTCAAAGGTTTTGGGAAAGGTCCCATGGTCAAATTCTAGAAAGTGGCAGGTTCAGTGGCATAAGATATAAATATTTGAAGATTTCCTAGCCTTTAGATTACAATTTAGTTTATAGGGATAAAGGACTTAGATTATTCTTAAATTTATAGGGATGACCCTAGGGACATGTCTGGCCAATGATGGATCATGAATTAGAGGTCATTTGACTGGGTTTAGACGTGATTGAGAAATAGCCCATAAAGGTTTTAAGACATGAATACTTTACCTTGGATTTTGATTTGGAATCCTTGGTTTAAAGTGGACCTTAGATTTGATAGATTGGATTTGAATTAATGAGATCAATTTGAGTAAAATGGATGATTGTTGATGATTGGATATGATTGAAGCTTTATTGAATGCTAAATTAAAGGTTGATTGAAGGCTACATTGAGGTCTAGTGAAAATTGAAGTAGGGATTAATTGATGTTTTGATGGAATGTTGAATAGATCTTGATGACTTTATATAAAAATTGAGGTTAACATGAGGAAAGGAGGAAATCTAAAAAGAATTTTTTGGTCAAGCATAAGTCCTACAATAATTGGTAGTCGGGCGGCAGTCTGACAATTGTCGGTGGCCGGGTATAATTTTTGTGTCAGTTGGTTATTGAGGGTAAGTCTAGTGCTGGTTTTTGGTAGGGAAAAAGTACATCAAAAGTCCAGCGATGGTCGGTTGAAATTACTATATTGACAAGAGGGGGAGGGTGAATTAAGAAAATTTGTTTCAATAATTTAAAATTTGAAGCAAGAGTTCTAATATTTTTGTGTTTTTAAAACTTTAATAAGAAAATTTTAATTAATATGAAATAAATTGATTGAACTCAACATGCAAAACTGAAATTCTTTTTCTCTCACAATTATCACCAAGCAAATATAAGGAAAATAGGGTGCAAGCAAAAATAAAAAGCGATAAGGAAAAAGCACACCGAACTTTTATAGTGATTTGGTCAAACCATGACCTACGTCCACCCCGCGAAGTCCTCTACTCTGGGAATTTCACTACAAAACTATAGCTCTCATTTTGTCCCCTCGGCAAGGCGAAGAAGCCCTTATAAGACTCACTTTCACCAACCCAGCGTGGCGGAGTGCCAAGCGCTCTTCTCACCCTCCTAGCGATGACAGCATACCTTCTCCCTTTTATCCCTACAGGAGAAGGCAGAGTACCTTCGAGATCACGGATGTAGAAGGGTCTCCCCCTCAGAGAGCCTCCCACAAGTTCTTCTCGGGCCACAGGAGGAGTAAGATGCAGCAAGAATGGATCAACCGTGTGATCTCCCTCACACATCTTCTCCCTCACCAAGCTCACCCTCTCCTTCCTCTCTCAAATCCTAAATACTTCTAAAGAGATCTCTCCTAAGGATTCCCTCTCTAATCATGTTCTCCTCTCTTTGTCACACCCTCCAAAACATAACTATTTTGACACATAAAATGGGCTCCAAAATCTCTAAAAATTTTCAAAGTAGCAATTACAATTGTACAGTATGATATGTATAACAATCTTCGTCTTGGTACGAAGGTTTACAAACAGTTCAAAATAAATCGTACAATATGATAAAATATTGTACCGTATAAACCTCCACTCTTTTGTTCATATAGGATGATAGCCGGGACGATCAAAACTCATCTCTGTAAATTGTAGGGTACGATCAACATTGTATAAAATGATTAGAACAAATTAAAGGATCGTCTAGGCGGATCTTCAGGACGATACGAAATCGGCCTATGTTCATCGTATGGTACGATATATACCGTACAGTACGATGAGTCAAAAACAAGAGATCATCCAGGATGATGTCCGGGATGATTAAAACTCATCTCTGTTCATTGTATAGTACAAACAGGTTCATACAGTATGATGACCAATCAGCGATTAAGCCTTGATTTATTCCACTAATCACGGGTTAAATTAAGTAAGTATTTAAAATAAATCGTAAAATATGAATTACATCGTACATTATGAACAACTGATAAAACCTAAATAAATCTGGCGGTTAGGGTTTTGAATTAGTAATACATCGTACAGTATAATATAAATCATACAGTATGATCTGTTCACAGAAATATGTTTTAAACAGATCAGATCGCACAATACGATATAAATTCATACAGTACGATCAACAGAAAAAATCTCCATTTTTTTCTTTTAAAAAACCCTCTCCCCCTCTATGTGTGTGGTTGCTCAGACTTACATATAGTTTGTGACCAAACTCAAGCAAAGAAAAAACTAAAATAAATAGAAAATTACATTATTTCAGACTCAAACTCCTATTATGCCCAATCTTGAGTCTTCCTGTTGTCCTGAGTAACTTGTGATCTTCCTGAAATATTACTACTCAAAGACAATAGCATAAATCAAAGGATATTCAATGAATAGATGTTAAGACGACATTATTTGTCATCAACAAAAGCTTAAAATAGGTGTCATGGATCGCAACAGGTGTTACAAACCTATTTTTTGGATTATGATTTTGATGATAGCAAATAAATCTTGTTTCACTACGACTGCCTTTTTATTTATTGACTTTTCAGGACCCAAAGATCAGACGGAAATCGAAATCAGCTATAGATTGGGTAGATTAGGGTTGAGTTAGTGTGTAATTTTCTTTTTTCCTTTCTTGAGTCAATTTGTAAATGTTTGAACTGACTGATGTTAAGTAACCCTACGTACACACACTTGAGAGATTTAGAATCTCTGTTTTTACTCATATCGGCCAGGACGACATTATTATCGGCCTGGATGATCGAGTTCAAAACTGAAGTTCTAATCAGGATTTCTTATTAAGGTAGCCGTAATTAACTGATCGACCTGGACGATAGGCTCAATACAGAAAGAATTTGCCGACATAATCAATTTAGGTATTCTGTATTTTTAGAAATCGGCCAGGATAATCGTGAGATCGGACTGGAAGATATCACATAATTATGCCTAAATTAATCCAGGAATCAAGGAAGTAATTAAAGATGATTGATACGATCATATTGTCTTGGACGATCGCAGGATCGGCCAGGATGATCTATTCAAAAACCCTTAATTACTCTTGGACGACAAATATCGGCCAGCTTGAATTCAGGGCGATGTTCAGGATGATTTTCCTCTGATTTGAACTGATCGACCGGGATGATCGTGATATCGTCCGGGACAATCAAGCCAATTTTTAATCGTCCAGATCATCTTCAGGGAGATGCTATGACCGATCTTCTGAGATTTGTACTAATCAGCCAGGACGATGTCCATATCGTCTTGGACGATAAAGTCATCAACTTGTAATTAATGATCTCCTTTGAAGCTCTTCTATTTAAGAGCTTTAGTTCAACATTTTTGAACATCCTTGGCTGTTGTCTTGACCTGAGAAAACCTAAAGGAGAGAGAGAGGGAGAGAGAGGGGGAGCTTGTGAGGGGATTCACAAGGGTTGTTCCAAGCATCATTCCACTTCTTCTTCCCTAGAGTCTCTTGTCCTTGGAAGGGTTGGGAGAGAACCCAACTCCTTTTGCTAGGACACATCTCATACACTTGCACTGTTCACCATAGTACACATTGGGTGTGGAGACCAAAATTGTAAGATTCATAGCATAGCACACATGTATTACACTCTACTTTTTATGAGAAGATACCCAAACCTATTTGGGTTCCTAAGTCTGACAGCTGTTGATTCTTGCAGGATTGCTCTCACCAAAGACCTCGTGAGAAGCATATGATACTTGGACAAACAAAGGCTCGCAGCCCATAACTGCCTAAACTTGCTGCTTAACAAATTCTTGAATTGCATTTTGATTATTGCTATGTTTTATTTTTGTGATAGTTTTTGTTTAGTTGCTCTAGTTGTTTTTGTTGACCTCGATTTTTATTCGAGTGCCCTCGAGAGCCTTTAATTAAGTCTTATCAAATCCAATTTGAGCTCGAATCAGCTCGAATTGAGTCGAATTAGGCTCGATCGGGTTTAATTAAGCCTGATTAGTCTACCTTAGCCGCATCGAGTCTGTTATGATTCGAGTCGTCATTTTTAATTGAGTTAATTTGAGCAAATCAAATTAAATTCTAAATTGACCCAAATCAGTTCTAATTTTGAGCTTGATTTTAATTTAATAAGTTTAATTTCTTTTATGAGCTTAAATTTGTTCCTAAATCAAGCAATAAAATCGACGACTAAATGACCTCAATTCCCTCCTAATTAGCCTTAGGATGAATCCTAGTCGTAGATCTAATGCTTTGATCATTTAAATACTCTTTTAGGGCTTCATGAGAGGGGTTGGCTTCTATTCTCTCCCTAGCCACTCTCAACCCTAACTTCTTGGTGTGAGAGCTCTTCCAACTTCTCTCACCTTCTTCCACTCAAATCTACCGGTCAAACTCCGTCGGCGGCGATCCTCCGACGAGATCAAGGCTAGATCCATCCAAAGCCTTGATCCGGTTGATACAGAGCTTGTTTGATCATGATTTCAACTAGAGAAATATACAAGGATAATCTACAAGCTCAACCGTATAAAGAACTTGAAGATCCAATGGTGAGATTCCTCAAAACTTTAGATCTAGGTCACTACACTTAGATCTATATAGTTTTTTTTATAAGTGATTTTCAGATCTTTCAAATATCACCCCATGCTTTCTCTTCATGATACTAATTTATGTTTAAAATTTCATCGAATTTAGATGTCTCGATCGAGAGAATGAAAATTTTCTTTTCTTTTCTTTTCTTCATTAAAAAAATTTAGTATTATTATTATCATTATTTATTTAAAAATTATATTTATTATGTTTAATATTATTATTATTTTAAGTAATTCTTAATTTTGGATTGTCATAATATAATTTGTCTTTGAATTCAAATTTGAAATTCAAATTCTTTCATAAATTATAAAATCTATTTTATGAAAGTTTTTAAATTTTCCCTCAATTGGATTTTGAATTAATTAGGATGACTTAATTCATTCTAAATTCAACCTCAAAAATTAAGAAAGCATTAAAGCCTCCTTAATTCCCTCCATGAATTTTGAATTTGAAATTCTTAATTCCTTCCATGAATTTTGAACTTCAAAATTCAAAAATCCCTTTATTACTTTAAACTTTAAAAATTCACAACTTTTTCATTTTCGATCCGTTTTCGATGCATAATACCTTGTTTTGATTGTGTTGGAATTCTGCACTATTTTAGATCATTGTTGTTTCCAAATATAAGGTATATTTGCAAAAGAGTACTATTTTAAAAACATTCTATTATCGTATTTAAACTTCAAAAATGCACAACTTTATCGTTTTAAATCCGTTTTCGATGCACAGCACCTTATTTTGTTCGTATTTGAATTATGTACGATTTGAGACCATCCTTGATTAAAAATATTAGATATATATGCAGTTATTTTGAAAACAGTAAAAGGACACTATCTTAAAAATATTATATTATTATATTTAAACTTGAAAAATTCATAACTCCGTCGTCTTAAATCGGATTTTGACGTATAACCCCTTGAAATTTTCAGAAAAAAATGAATTTTATTTTAAGATTATTTTTAGTCACTGTTTTGGCAGATTTTTATCTTGGAGTATTATTTGCCTATTTAATTACTATTCCCTTAATGAATACAATAATTATTTTCAAGATACAAACTACTTTCAAATCATTTTGAAAGCTTGATTGAGTGGCCAATGAATCTCTCCTATACCTATGTAAATACAAATGTGATCTATTTTAAATTATTGTATTTTTCAAAAATCTATATAAATATGTATTTATAAAGTATTTTAAAATTACTTTGAAATTACTATTATTTTAAATCTTAACTTTTGAGAGATTCACTCCTATGAAATTTTAGACATGTGTCCAATGCATGAAGAGCAACCATGGGGTTTGGGTAGTGGATGGTTGAGTTCCAATCATTCGCTAATCCCTTCATTATTCGTAGTTACTTTTTATTTGTCGTAGATCGCATGTGTAGGTTGCACCACGAGCACTTAGCTTAGGCTCTCCTAGATCTAAGGACAAGGCGTGTTTACTTATTTTATATGTTTCCCAAGCATTATCACCTTGAGGGTTAGTGTGAACTTCTATTTAAACCCATATAACGTAGTGACACCTTAAGGATAAAAATTAAGGACTTGTCTAGTGAACTTAGAAATTTTCTAGGGACTAGAATAGAATCCGGATTGATATGAAAATTGCAACACTTAAACTTAGTGACATTTGAAACATCCCAAAATTTTGTATGAATTTTTAGGACTTTTTAGATTACTTAGTTAACCAATCCTAATCAACATGTTAAATAAGGCCCCGAGACCTTCTAAAAATTATAATAAATACATTTTATGTCAGAAATTTACCCATAATTCCTTGAATTGTTTGGAATATGACCCTTAATCTTAGAT
Source organism: Dendrobium catenatum (assembly GCF_001605985.2). Classification (NCBI taxonomy): domain Eukaryota; kingdom Viridiplantae; phylum Streptophyta; class Magnoliopsida; order Asparagales; family Orchidaceae; genus Dendrobium; species Dendrobium catenatum. Next base: position 820,644 of record NW_021318719.1, read on the forward strand.
AAATAGGGTTCCTTAGTTTGACTCTAGGTTGACCCTTAATTTGAGCATAGGTGGAATTTACTGTTTTGTCCCTAATAAATCATTAAAAAATTATTAAAAATCCTAAATTTTCCCCAAACACATGGAAACACATTCTCAGGTCATTCCTGACCTTTGGGAGTGATTCCAATCAGTTTGGAGCTGATTTGGATCAGAACAATAAAAACATCCATTTATTAGGAAATTTAGAAATTCCCATAAATACCCCGAACTTAGAAAATTCATAACTAATTATAGAAAATTCCAAATTAGGCAAACTCACTTGAATTAGACTCCAATTAGGATCTAGTATTTATTAAAGATCTTATGTTTCCAAAAAAAGGCCTCGATTAGAAAGTCAACTTTTCGGTCAACCGTAGTTCATTTAGGGCCCAAAACTTAGAAAATTCATAACTTTGCCTAGAAATCTCCAATTTCAGTGTACTACATGTCTAATTACTCCTCTTAAGATTTAGTATTTTCCTAAGGTGTTAGAAATCTCAAACTTAGCCTTTTTCCCAAAGTGACCTTTTAGACCCCCAGCCTAGTACCAAGGAGGACCCGGGACTTTTCAAAATTGGCTAATATCACTTAAAATTTAAATATCAGTATTCTAAGCTCTTAAAATTGATCAACAAACTGAAATAATTAAAATGGATCCTAATCCACTAATATTTGAATTTCAATTAAAATATCCTTTTTAGACCCCCAACAAACCTGAATTCTAGATAATTTTAACTAACCACCCTGCTTAGGACCTATCCAACCCACACCAGCCTTACACACACATAGAATTATTTTTTAGGTCACCACTTCTAGATCTAAGTTAGGCCGCTGGTTTGATTTTTTTGCTGTGTGCCGAAGCTTTTTTGATAGTTTTCACTGCATGCTGTATGAAATTGAATTGGTATGTTTGCTTACTTTTACTGTACTGTGGATGATGTGATGAGCGCTAGGTTTACCCCTAGGTTAGGAACGTCATATATATATACTGTTGTTCCGTGTAGGTGGCCATGCTCAAGTTAATAAAAGGGGGTACCGTTATGATTTTTAATACTGTCTTATGCAGGTGCTTGCTCAGCCCCCCTAAATAAATGAGGGCTAAAAATAATTATAACTGCTACAGGTGGAGCTGCTTAGCCCTCATAAATTAAGATCATGGCTTGGCACAGGATTAATGGTTTGAGTTATTTTCATTTCCATATATAACTACTTCTGATTTTTATTAGGATAACCATGCAGGGAGTCTAGAATTTTCTTTTTAAATGGATGTAAAATTTGTAATATAGTTAAGAGTTGTGAAAATGTACTATGAGTGGGATATTCTTATCCAACTCGAATTTCAAAAGAAGAAGGCATCCCTAAAGGGGAGAGTCTTCTTCCATTTGTAAGATTGAGTTGGATGGCTTTAGATATCCAAAGAGAAAAGGCAGTCATCCCCAAAAGGGAGAACTGTCTCTTCATTTGGATATTCAAGCCACGACAAATCCAACGAGTCTAAGGAGGAGAAATCCAAGGAGTCCAAGGAGGAGAGATCCAAGGAGTCCAGGGAGGAGAGTTCCAAGGAGTCCAAGGAGAAGAAGACACCCATAAGACTGAAGACCAATATCCCACTCAAAGTCATTTGCGTCTGTCATAGGCTTAGAAATCCGGGTTGTTGGCAGTGGTGTCCGGCCACTTTACTTTCTGTATATCTGAGTTATAATAAGGGCAATTTGCCTATGGTCATTTAGTTGATTATTCTGGAATTATATTGATGTGTTTACCTGATTATGCAGTAGAATTACCTGCTTTTTCTAGGTTTCTTTCTTGCATGCCATTTTTATTTTCGCCTGGATAGTATTAGGCTCATTAAGGACTATAAAATTCTTCTACTCGCAATTAATATTTAAAATTTTAGAATTCTAAATAGTTTAGAAACTTAACGAACCTAGGGAACTGCCGGAACAGTCCGGGGTCGCATGCATATTACTGCATTCTTCTTTCATTGCTATAAGACATCTCCCTGTCTGCGGGTAGAGTCCGGATAATCTGGCCTATGAGGATGAAGTGTCGGACTTAGGGAGACCCAGTCTTTTCAAAAGAAATTATTTTATATAAGCCTATTTTTAAAATTTTATAGCATTCATAAGATGACATTTCAACTAGCATGCATTGCATTAGTAACCAACTAAATAAAACTTAATTGCATTAGCTAGGAGCATCTGACCCACATAAGTCCAGGACCACTTAGGAAACTCTAGATGTTGGTCCTATTTCTAATAACTGTACCACCCACACATCTTTCATAACTGACTTGATATCATGGTTTAAAGCGATTAGGTGGTTAGCTGGCTCTTCAATCCAGGCCGGAATAAGTCCAGGTTTTGCACTGCATTAGCTAGGACACGGGTTTTAGTGTTTCGTAGAACACTAAGCCCAACCTAGATTTAGGATTCGAGGCTACAACATTCGGTCTCGTAGTATGCCTTAAATAGTAAGTAGGCCCATTCCTTTCAGGGATTATAAATCCTACTTATCCACGTTACAGGATGACGCCACCTCCATCCTTCTCTCACGCATGTGATTGGATGTTGTGACTTTTATTTTCCCCAATTTCTCTTTAGTACCCTAGAGCCTCTGAATGCTGGTATGAGCCATGCATGTTGATTCAGCCCCTCAGACATTTCTTCCTTTTGGATAGAATTTCCTAGTCTATACCCATGTGCCAATCCCTCTTTGGGAGAGGATAATGTATGATCCTTAATCGAGAGTTTTCTTGGGCTCCGGCCTGGAATGTAATTAACAACGGGGGCTTGCGCCCGTGGGAAACTCGGTCCCACATCTACTAAACCCCATTCAAACTGTTGTATCGGGTGGGGGAAACCCATGATTATGTCTTGTATATTACTACCCATCGGGGTGTGTTGGCGACAGCCTCTATCCTCAATGGTTACTCCTATATACGATCCAATCTGTCCCTTCCAATTGACCCGTTTGCGCGGTACTCTTTCGGAGGTCCACAGTTTTTACTTTTGTTTTCTAAATAATGTTTTTTCCTTGTTCTTAAACTTTGGAGATTTATGGCCAATGATTAGCATTTCTAAATCGGTTAAAGGGAGAAAACACCGTTGATGGTTTCCATCCCTCTAACCTCTTTTGGTGATATAGTTTTTCTTTTCTAAACAAAAAGTCTATCTCATTTTAATAATTTTTTTAAAATTAAGATCTTGTTTATCTTGCTACAATAGTTTATCTTATACATATGATCCAAAGTTCTTATTTATCTTTCAAGTTAATTGAAATCTTACCATTGCACTTATCATATGATTTTGATTTTCGTTTTGTGGTTTGTTCTTCTCTATGTTAGAAAGAGAGATCCTCTTCTCTAATATCTTGAAGATATAATCATAACTAAGAACCTTTTTTTAAGAGTTTGTTAAAGAGTTTTTAGCTTGCAAAAATAAAAAAAAGGGGAAAAATAGCCAATGACGCCAAATTGAAAAGAAAAGTATATACACGAAAGTGTATCAAAAATCAAAAGATGCTCAAAGA
>NW_021318719.1:824954-893257 GCF_001605985.2 Dendrobium catenatum
CGCTGCTGTTGTCGTGTCGTCCGCGCTGCCGAATCGCGTGCCGCTCGCGACACTACCGGGTCGAGGGGTCGGGTCGGGTCAAACCGGCAACCCGGTCGGGTCAGGTCCGGGTTGAAATGTCCAACCCGTTTGTAAAAACGGGACGGGTTCAGGTTGACCCATTTAGATCCGGGTCGGGTCGGGTTCGACACGAACCTGACGGGTTGACCCGAATTGACACCCCTAGTCTTGGCTGATACAATTTTCATCATGAACGATGCATTTATGGTCATCGTCCTGGCCGATACAATAGATCGTCATGGACGATCCACGTGTCAGCACGTTTAGAATCCTTAAAATCGGCCCCGAACGATCCATTATTGGACAATCATCCGGGCCTATCCACTTTTCGTCCTGGATGATACACGTGGCATAGATTTAAAATATTTTAACTTTGGACGGTACGATCAATTATTGTGCATCATCCTGGACGATACACCTAATCGGCCTGGACGATCTGCTTTTTCAACTATCGTCCGGCTTGACTCCCCGGGACGATCGCCTGTGTCTAATCGTCCTGGCTGATATCTGATCGGCCCGGACGATCGGACCGTCTTTTTGACCAATTGGCCTTTACGAAATAATTGAACCAAATCGTACTGGACGATTCTGCAATCGTCCTAGACGATGTGGCCATTTTTTTAAATTCAGGCCATTCTATCCATTGTTTTCACCTCAACTTTCTTCTTCTCTTATGTTTTCTTATTGGTTTCTTGCTATGGCTTGTGAGAAGTGAGTCCGACAAACTTCTGGGAGTTCTTCGAGGGCTAGGATTGACCCTCGTTTCAGGGAGGCAGAAGACGAAGCTGCTTACCAATGATATAAAGAATGTGGGATAACTGTCTCAAGAGTCATCAATCCTATCCACCTTTCGTATCCGGTAATGGATCTCTTTGCTCACACTTTTCTCTTTTTCATTCTTTCTCTCGCTTTCCCCTTTCATACTGAGCTTCTTCATAAATTCTTCTCAAATCTTTGCATAAATCCTGCTTTCACAGCCCTGACCTCCTATATGAATCGATGCCCGGTCGAGATCACATATCAGGATTGTGCTGAACTATTACAGCTATCCACCACCGGGGTTAAGCTACATATAATTATCTCAGATCCTAATTTTAATTAGTCCACTGTAAATCATTTCCTTTGCCAGACTAATGCACCTTTTTATGTTGGAGATACTAGCTCTTTAGTCAAAGATACTAGGAAAATTCAGCATGTCCTTCGAACCTCCATTATTCCAAAAGCTGGGGACCGAATCTACATCACTCCTCTACTTTCTCTGACTACTTTTTACATCATGGCACATAGAAAATTTAATGCTACTGAATTAATTTTTCGATACATTGATCATTTAACTACAATCCACGATCCAGGTCATAAGAGGAAATCCAATATGGCTTTAGGACACCTCATAGCCTATATTCTTGAAACCAAATATCAATTTCAATATCCTACTCCTCCCAACCTCCCAACTCTCTTCTACTCAAACAATTCCTTCAATACCCTTCACAGTACTCATCTCCACCCAGGGGATGAGGAACCTCGGGGGCCTGAGGAGGAGGAGGCTCCCGCTCTCGCTCCTATTCTTGATCCTTCTCCTCTTCGCCAGCACTCATAGTTTGACCAGTTAGTGGAGAGATTGGATCATTGGGAGACCCATTTCGACGCTTATGTTGCTGCATAGGAGTAGCAACATTTTGAGGATATTGCTCGCTACGAGCAGCACCGCACAGAGGACTTAGCCCATTTTGATAGCTACATTACTCACCAGCAGTAGCAGCACGACCAGGACATAACCTGGTGCAATGCTCAGTTTACTACGCTAGCTAGCTACTTTCAGCAGGCTCCACCACCTCCACCTCCATCTGATGATCATGATCCCTTATTTTTTTAGTTTTAGTTACTATTTTCTGTGGATTGCTTTTTTTTCTTTATTGTATTTTTCATTGCTTTAGTTTTTTGCTTTTAGTTTCCTCCTCCTTTTTGAGATGTCAAAAGGGGGAGTAGTATATTTATACTTGTTTAGTATATTCGTACTTGTTCTGATAAAAATTTAAAAGCTTGTTTAGTTTCTGCATTCTATTTTAGAATTCATTTTTTATATGCTTGCCATCATCAAAAAGGGGGAGATTGTTACAAACCTATTTTTGGATTATGATTTTGATGATAGCAAACAAATCTTGTTTCACTAAGACTGCCTTTTTCTCTATTAACATTTCAGGACCCAAAGATCGGACGGAAATCAGAATCAGCTACTGATTGGGTAGATTAGGGTTGAGTCAGTCTGTAATTTTCTTTTTTCCTTTCTTGAGTCAAATTGTAAATTTTTGAAGTGACTGATATTAAGTAACCCTACACACACACTTGAGAGATTTAGAATCTCTATTTTTACTCACATCGGCCAGGGTGATATTATTATCGACCTAGACAATCGAGTTCAAAATAAAAGTTCTAATCAGGATTTCTTGTTAAGGTAGCCGTAATTAACTGAACAGCCTGGACGATACTTATATCGGCCAGGACGATAAGCTCAATACAGAAAGAATTTACTGACATAATCAATTTAGGTATTTTGTATTTTTAGAAATCGTCCAGGACGATCGTGAGATCGGCCTGGATGATATCACACAATTATGCCTAAATTTATCCAGGAATTAAAGAAGTAATTAAGGATGATTGATACGATCACATCATCCTAGATGATCGCAGGATCGGCTAGGATGATCTATTCAAAAACCTTTAGTTACTCCTGGACGATAAATATCGGCCAGCTTGAATTCAGGGCGATGTTCAGGACGATTTTCCTCTTGTTTGAACTGATCGGCCGGGACGATCAAGCCAATTTTTAATCATCCAGATCATCTTCAGGGCAATGCTCTGACCGATCTTCTGAGATTTGTACTGATCGGCCAGGACTATGTCCATATCGTCTTAGACGATAAAGTCGACAACTTGCAATTAATGAGCTCCTTTGAAGCTCTTCTATTTAAGAGCTTTTGTTCAACATTTTTGAACATCCTTGGCTACTGTCTTGACCTAAGAAAACCTAAAGGAGAAAGAGAGAGAGAGAGAGGGAGAGGATCTTGTGAGGGAGAGCTTATGAGGGGATTCACAAGGGTTGCTCCAAGAATCATTCCACTTCTTCCCTAAAGTCTCTTATCCTTGGTAGGGTTAGGAGAGGTAAGTTTCAGCAAGTGATCGTGGTTCTCTGCCTGCTTCAGGAGGAAGCAAAAGGAGTTGGGTTCTCTACCTTGCCGGCTGTGGCAAAAAGGTAGTGTTTTTGTGAGGGCTTCTCCGCCTAGCTGTGGGGGCTAAAGGAGAGTCACGTTTGTAGTGCAATACTCGGAGGGCCCTTTGGGAAGTGGACGTAGGTCGAGTTGACCGAACCACTATAAATCCTTGTGTTCTTATTTTTACTGCTTCCGCATTTTTTTCTTCCGCACTTGTTTTTGTGGTGACTTGGTTTGTGATAATCTTTCTCTTTGCTTAAAGAAATATTTAAATACCAATTCACCCCCTCCCCCCCCTCCTGGTTAGCCTCGTGCTAGTTCTATTGGGATTAACATCCCTAACGAACTTTCAACAGGTGGCTGTGCAAAAATCTAGCTTTAGTTGGTGGTTGGGCAGTTGTCTGGTGAAAGTCAATGGTTGGGCATAAATTTTATTTTAGTTGGTGGTCAGAAAAAAACTCCAGCAAAATTTTGGCTATGATCAGTGGCCAAGAATATGTCCTGTGTTAGTTCATGGTCAGGCGGAAGTCCGATTAAAATCAGTGACCGAGCGATAGTCTGATGATAGTTGTTGGCCAAGCAAAAGTTAAACGACATCTGATGGTCGAGCGGTGGTGGCAAGAGAGATCTCGAACTTCTACTCCTCACATGTCTTCTTTCCTTTTTTCCTTCTCCCCCTTTTTTGTAAAATTGAGGGGTGGCATTTTTATGTATATAGTGAAAAAATCAACGGTAGGTTGGGGGTGTTCCAGGTGGATGGCCGTTGTTGACTCCCTTGATCATAAATAGTTTATTATGATTCTGACTGTTTTAGTGAATTTAGAATTCAGGGATCTTGGGCTCTTTGGATTTGTCCTGTCAAACCACTCAATTTGATTATATGCATGTCACATTTGTAAAACATTTGGTTGTACAACTTATACTTTGAAGATTCTGAATGTGCATCAAGCCCTTTCTTCAGACTCATTTGGGCTTAGATTGGATCTAATTTTGTGTCGTTGGGTTCATCTTTTTAAGATGTTCAATTCGAGTATAGGTTTGCTAAAATTAGAGTTCAAATGGTCCCAAAATTAATTTCGGAAATTTCCTATTCAAAATTTTTCACGAGATTCTTGCCTGATCAAGATAATTTTTTTATGAGGTATCAAGAGTAATGATAAAAAATTATTGAAAAAACATCATAAATCTTTGTTTTTCTTTAGTGGATATCATGTCCTGTAAAATAATTTAAAATATATGTATAAATAATTTATTTCTATTTATAAAACTCAGTAGGACTTACCTTCTTGGAGATGCATGTTTTAGAGATGGCATTCACATGTAATTTTTATTCCATGACAACTTCATTAATTTTTTTAAAGAAATTCAAAAAAAATTTAATGAGTATCCATTCCAACTATGTGAAAATTTAGATTTTAAAATCAAAATGAAATTTAAGAAAAGTTTAGTTATAATATATACAAAAATTAAAATTTTAAAAAGAGGTTACATAAAATATATATGTAATATTAATTTTATGAAAAATAATTATATTCTGTAGAAATATCATAGATTTTTTTTTTTTTGAGACATTTTGGAATGCATGAAATTTTAGAGGTCAAATTAATTAAAAAATTCAAGAAAAAAAATAATTTTTATGCTCACAAGCTAAGCAAAAATCTGTAATTAAACTATTTCATGTCGAATATTTTGAGTAAAGTTAAAATTTAAAACTTATTATATTATTTTTGTCCTTCTAAACATATTAAAAATTATATTTGTTAATAATATTAATTTAATCATAAAAATTCTTACTTCAGTTTCATACGTAGATTGATAATAATATAAAGTAAACTGTATATATATATGTTTAACTTCTTATGTTACTAAAATTTATCTTAATTAAGTAAGCAATATTAATTCAAACAAAACATAATTTATTTTGTAATAAAATCATAAAATTTGTGACTAATATCTAAATAAATGAATAATTACTATTTGACCACTTTTCATGTTCAAGTTACAATTTCAATTTCTGAATAAAACAGAAATGTGATAGTAATTAAATTTCAAATGAGCATTATTTGTAACTAATTATAATTAATTTATATCTACTCCTCTAAAATTAAATAAAAGAAGATTGTAATTTATTTCTTAAAAAGAATATTATCAAACTAATTTTTTATAAAACTTAAATATGAAGACAAATTAGCATTAGTTATAATTTTAGAGTATTACATCCATTGTTTTATAAAGCTTCTTTTCCTATTACAAATGGTATGAATTAAAGTTATATTATCGTATTTGAATTTCCTTGGTTCAAAGCATATATGATGTTAGATAGTTCTATAACCAGTTGATTTCAGATTCTAAAACTATTTTTAAACTTTATATTATTTAAGTGATTCTTCAATATCCACTAATGTAATTTCAATGATATGATCCAAATAACAATATATATAACTGCTTGATTTTTTTTTTCAATTTTTTTTCAACATGTAGTGTGACATGCCTCAGGATCTAAAGTGAAAGAATTTCTTTTATGTTTTTTTTTTTAAGAAAATCCATGGAGGGGTCTATGCGTTAATATAAAAACATGATTAAAATATCCTTAAAAGAAACCTTCAGCACACTAATGCTCATAGGAGCTACAAAAAAGTCAAAAGAAAAACCTAAGAGCTGATGTTTCAATATACTAAAAGATACAAAATACCCTGATAACATACTTGGGCTGCAAGTAGCCAGCACCCAAAACAGGAAGAAAACAAATAATCCATTATGCTCTAACTTCCTACAAAAATAGTATGCTTGCCCACACTAACAAGAATTCGTTTAACCTGCAAAAAAGAAATGATAGAAAAAGCAAACCAAGCGCCAAAAGATATGGAAATAACCAAGAGAATAATGTAGAATAGAATTATGAATAACATTAGGATAACATAAATGGAGTGAAGAGAACCCAAACAAAAAATATGAAGATCCAACATCTGGCAACCTTAAGGCTCACGGTGAAGAAATCCTACATTTCTCCCAAAGGAATGCTTAAACCAAAGTAAAAGAGACCGAACTGCTATAATAATTGGGAATGGTAACATGTGAGCTAGATACTCTCCATTCAGAAAGATTTACCAGTATTAGTTATCAGCTCCTCCAAACCAGACCAAAAAATGATATGATAATGTTGTAGGCCATACTTAGAAAACATAAAGAACATCACAACAATAACCTCACAAAATAGATTGCAATAATAACACAATTGACATAGCAGCCAAAATACCAAAAAAACAGGCACAAATAAAACAACACAGCACAAGGATGAACAACATCCAAACACGCTGACCCACATCAGCCTCCCCTCCATAATCAACTCCGATCCATGAATGAGAACATGTAACAGGGCATATCCTAAAGGATCGTGGCCATGAGGAATAGAAAAAAATAGGAAACACACCCAACAAAAACCCACTAACCTGAAACAGCAATAAGCCACCCCCAACCATTGGTAGCAAGCAAATCATTAACCAAATCCCACTGCTGCTCAAGCCATATCCAAAAAACTCAATAAGAGCCAACACTGTAAAACATCATAAAAGTAACATAACTAAAGGAAAAACACTGGAACCGAATACATAAATGACACATCAGCCAAATGAAAGACATAAAAAGTATTAAACCTTTTAAATGTAAGGCAACCCTGACTTATACAGGAGAACTAGAACTTTAAGCATGCGGGAAAGATCTAAAGCATTAACATCCTTTAAAGCCTCAATCTGACAGCCAAAATTTGCCAACCAATCCACTTAAGAATTAGCTTCACTATGAATATGTGAAACATAGTAATTCACATTGCAAAGAGATAGTTTAATTTTCCTAATAAGATAGAAGTTGTGAGGGCTACCAGTGCAAGTGACATTAATAACATGGATTAAAATCATTGCATCCACCTCAACCCACACATTCACAATGCCTAAACTACAAAATTTAAGCCCATTAAAAAGGGCCATAAGTTTAGCATCATCAACATTGTAGAAGTTCAAAGGGAAAGCTAATATGCTGAATTTGATTTGAAGTCTTCGTAGTCTGGAGTTTGATTTTCCTGAAATATTAGTACACACAAGAGCAAAAACAAATCTTCCAAAAAGTGTTAGGAGATAACTACACATAAAACAATAATATTTGGAATCATCAAAATAATACAAGTTCCAAGAATGTAAAACATTCAAATAGTAACTTTCCTAACAAAAATAGCATTACCAAGCTCATTACGAATAATCCCTCAAGCTCTAACAAAATTGGAATTAACATATACATCATTGTTGATTTTGCAATAAGGTGACTTAGACTTAATCCACTTCACAATCCTATCAATCTTAACCCTAACCCAACTCACATTGGCAATACCCAAATCCAAGGCAAGATTCTTACGATTATAATAACTTTTATGGGTATTAAGATGCACATAATGTAATTGGACAATTTTATCTTTCACTTTAGCAATGATGCTATTAAACTCCATTTTAATGTCATTATGCTTAGCATTATTTCTTGCCCTCCAAAGGAACCACATGATAAGAATAAGAATTAAATTGTAGATGTGACTTATGGAGGGATAAAACCAACATTGTAAATTGAAACCACATTAAAAGGGGTGTTAAGAACACCCTTTTTATCCATGTGAAAAAAATAATTCTAAACCTTTTGGGCAATCTTCCATTTGACAAAAATAAGATTTATAGTTTCAATGTTAGAGAAATAATGACATTTAGATGACAAATTAAATCCTTTTCTCATTAACAAATCATCAATCAGTAAAAAAAATGAAGACATTTACAAGAAAAAAAAAAGACAAATACTATAAAATAGATATACTTTTAATGGTCCACCGTTGTTGTGCTTTGGCCCAGTGCCCCAGCATTAAATTTGTTATTGTAAAATAGAAACTCCAATGTCACAACAATGGGTTTTGGGGTGGTTGTGCTCTCAAGCCTAGCTCCTGAATGCTCACAATCACAGCGTTGAAGCGCTCCAATTCAAATAGGAATTCACTTTTTTTATATTTTTGGGTTGTTGCATTGTGCACTAAATTAATATTGTTGGTCTATGGAAATAAATATTGTATCATCTAAATAATTAGAAATACTAATTTTTCAGTCATGATAATAAATATGATTAGTTAAAAGCAATCCATGATCAAATAAATATACTTATAATATTGTTATTTTATTTTTACATTTAAATGGTAGGTCACTAATTTGTAAGGTTATCCATGCCCTCTCCAACTTATTGGCATAAAAAAAATATGGGTTGGAGATGGATTGAGGTGAATGTCTTAGCTATATAGTGCAAGTACCTAATCACATGACACTTGTTAAAACATAAGTTTATCAACTGATCATATGATAGCCCAACAAATCTATTATAAATAATCATGATAAAAAAATTAATAATGAATTCAATAAGGAGGTGGTTACTCAATAACATAAATAATGATCCTATTTTTGAGATTTTAGTTGATGAAATCCCATGTTAATAACCTTGAAGGACACATTGTCTTTAATATAATAAAACCTAAGCTTTGTCTTTAATACCTAGTTGACTTACCTTTGTAAAATAATGATCCCAGGCTTCTAGTTACTGCGTCAAGTTTTTAATGGTATGGATACCCTTGAATGATTGGATGAATTTTATTTGAGGTATTTTTCAAGAGAAAAGGTTTTCCAATAGCTTAGGTTAAGGCTAACTTTATAGTTTTCCCGTAGAGTTTACATTTAGGCTTTCTCATAATAGAGTGTCTAGGGCCTAGAAACACTTGGGAAGGCTAGGATAATATCTTTATATGTTCTCTTAAGGTTTTGGTGAGATTCCAAGCGTTTGGAGATCAAAGGCTAGAGAAAATTCATGTCTTGGTTAAGGTGAGTTAGTTTGAAAATTTTTGACTAATTTAGAAATATTATGTCAGTTAAGGGGCTTAAGAGTGTTTGAGAGGCAAAGAAGGATTTAGGATTTTATGGGAATGTGTGGAGATCATAAGTATATGATTTTAAGATAATCTAATAGGTTTAGAGGAAGATTTAGGAGGGAGTGAAAGAGTACATGGTTTTAAGAGCAACATGGGAATTTTTTAATAGCTGTTGAGTGTGTGTGGTAATGCTTTATGATAATTCTAGGATGTGTTTCAAGAAGTTGAATAAGATGAACAGAGATATCAATAAGAACGAGAAAGGATACTTCAGTCTTCCACCAGGAAAAATACAAAGAGGAGAGCCGACCATACAACTCTTAAGTCTACAAATTTCAGTCTTCAACTTTTGTCAAAATATCACAAGCTATTTAATAATTCAGTCTGAAAAATAATTAAAGCATTACGTCATTTCTAAATAATAAAATAAATAAATTTAAAAGAAAATGAAGGAAATTAAAAGCTAGCCAAGCAAAATCGGATGGAGAAAGGAAGCACTCCCAATTTGCCTTCCATCATGGAATGGCTAGCCTAAAACCTTCCTAATTAAGTCTACTGGTTAAAAAAAAAAAAAAAAATTCAAATTATTTCATTAGAAAACTATCAATTAAATGTTGAATATTTTAAATTTTTTGACTAAATTTTGAAATATATATATATATATATATGAACTAAAAACTAATATCTCAATTAAAAATCTAGCATTTATAGAGGTTTTTTTTTTTTTAATATTTGTTAAAGATTCAACAAACCTAATTTACCTTTAAAGAGGAGAGTTTATTTTTCTAAAATATAAATCTATTCAATTTTAGAGAGCTATAGTATTACAGAAACATATTTGCTATTGTTTAGACTCATGCGACATATATATTTATACCAAATAATCCACATAAAGACAAGCATAATTACTTGTGCAGAGATTCGTAACTTTTAAATTGAGTATCTTTCGTCCTTCAAGATAATTATTTTGTGACTTCAAGAGAAGATATTCTACTAGTTAAAGGGAGTTTAATGAAATATTAAAAAATGCGAAAGTTCATGATGAGTGAATCCATTAAATTTGTGCAACATGGCTAGTGACAACAATAAGAGAGAGTTGACATGTTAGCTAAATTTGGTGCGGACTTGGACGATATTGCTAAATTTTTTTTCCTTTTTCTATTCCATTAGAATTGAATGGACATGTTTAACCTTGATAATCATGGTTTGCCCTGTATGTGACTTAAATAATTGGCCTCATTGCTTCGCATAGAGGTTTTGCTTGTAGCAGCTGATGTATGTAAGCGCTTTTGGTGATGCGGTAACAATGAATGCTTACGTAATTTTTATAGCCTTTTGGGTAAATATAGTTTTTGCTGTTGGCTTTCCTGGTCTATAGGGTTTTTAGAGTTTCTTGACCATCAATTATTAGGAATATATGCTTTATACTGCCCTTGATGTAAGTATGTTGATTGATTTAGGCTTTTTTGCTTTTCTTCCTTTTATCAGGCGATGATTATGGGTTGATTTGGGGCAACAAAATTTTTAAAATTAGTTGTGAAATTATTATTGGGAAAAAACTTTGCTCTTTTAATTATAAAAAATAAATTTTCATCACCTTTTTTTTAAAAGACAAGTCGAAAGCAAATGCCATATAAAATTATAATTTGTGTTTTAATATCAAAGCGGCTAAAAAGCTGTCCCAAAATATTAGTGACGAGGAAGCACTGTTCTTAGGCCAGTGAAAACTCCGATCAACCTAGCATGCAACCCACACTAATTTATACGGGCCAAAACTTAAGGCTCTCACTGCTTGCCAAGGGATTCTAACCAGGGACCTAGGCTTTGCCCAGCCGGCTCTTCACCACCCAGACAAGCAACGGTGGGTTGTGCTGCTATTTTCAATTACTAGTTTGGATTTGGTGGTGATGACATAGTCATTTATCTTACACGTAGTATGCTGGCCTTAATGAAGCATTCGTAGGCAGAGCTAGAATGGGTCACAAAATGGGCCTACCCTGGACCACCAGTCGTTTTTTTACTTAATAAAAAAGACTTAAAAGGCAATTTTCTAAATTTATAAGAACAAATTTATAAATTAAGTACTATTTCCTTATTTTATATTATTAGATAAATAAAATTCATATTTCAATAAAATAAAATTTAATATTTCATTATAATTATATTTTTAATTATAACAATAAATAAAAAAGTTTTTATCATATAATTAAAGTATGGTAATAACTAATATAAAAAAAATTAAAAACGACAATTATACTTTGAAATTCAAATTAACAAAAATGAAAAAATTTTAAAATTGAAAAATTGTGCTTTTATTAGAAAAACAGTTCTTGCTCCATCACTTGTTTGTAGTGTTTCCATTATAGGCTAGAGTGTCTAAATAGGTTAATGAGTCAGGTTTGACTTTGAGTTGAAATTGACCTCGTCTGAATCCGATCAACTGAACCCAACCCATTCAATTAATAGGTAAAAAAATTGAACAGAAACAAGACAACCCAAACCCGACTCGATCACTCATTTTAATTTATTAGCCACAGACTTGATAACTCATTTTAATTAAAAAAATATGCTTTTATTAGCTTATTAATAATAGATTTTAGGTCTTTCAAAAATTAACAGAGCATAATTATCCAGAGTTTTATTGGAAATGGTTGAAAAAGCTTAAGCTTAATCCAAGAGTGGATTGCTTCTCGTGGAGACTTTTAAAAAATGCAATTCCATCTACTGATTTTCTTATGAAAAGAAGATTAATCAACGGCAATCAATGTCCAGGAGGCTGCGGTACGATTGAAAATACCGAACATGTATCTACTAGATGTTACAAGATTATGGAAGCTTTGGCTGTACTAAAAAAATGGGGCATTCAAATCCAAGGGTTCAATTCTTTATTGGATTGTGTTCATTTTCTAAAAATGAATGTCAAAACAAATCCTTTTCTATCTCTTCTCTACTGCTCATTGATTTTCTTCATATGGAAGAGAAGAAATCAATTTATTCATGAGGGTAAAGAATTTGGACTGAATTATATCGTTTCCAATTCTATTTGTTATGCATCTATCTCTTCCAAAAACGCAATCTATTCGGACCTCTGGAATGCTAACCAGCTCTCTAAGGTGAATTTTTTTTGGCATCCCCTTCCTTCTGGATGGATCAGATTAATATAGATGCAGCCTTAAATCAATCTTAAGGAGGTGGTCTTGGCGGAGTTGTCAGAGATGACAAAGGAAGAATGCTTCTTGCTTTTGGTCATAAATGCTTTCATTGGGATAGTATCTTATTAGAGTTACTGGCTTTTCGTCAAATCAAGTTCATGATCAAAGATTGGATGCTTGATTACAAAGGCATTGTCTTTGAAGGTGATAATTGGAACATTATCAATTATCTCAGAAAATCTGTTGAAGATCTGGGTCATCTGAATCCGAAGGTAAATCTTGAAGACTTCTCCTTTCTTAAGAATTTTGAGAGTCTATTATTTCTTTTTGCTTATAGAGATTGTAATAAATTAGCTCATTTGTGTGCTAATTTGTCCTTGGAGGGTGATTTTTTGTGGGAGAATCTTAATAATGCTCCTCCTCCTTTCTTTTCTTTAGTAGAGGTGGAATGTGATAGAATTACTATCACAGAATACTTTGTAATTTGTCTTGCTTTTTAATGCAATTGCAATTTATCAAAAAAAAAAAAAAAGATTTTAGGTTAATTTATCAAAAATAAGAAGATCATATCAATAAATAAAAAAAATTACGAAAGAAATGTTAAATGGCTCCAAGTCAAGTTGGTAAGTCAATCTGCACCCCTCATTTATTGAATGGGTCAAAATGCAAGATTCAAACCCGATAGGTTTAATAAATAGTTCAACTATAATCCAAACTTTTTAGATCAAGTTAATAGATTGAGTCATTTATTGACACCGTTAAATATAGTGTTAATTCTTTTTTTTTTGGTTGGCTAATCACTTAATTCCAATACTCATATAGAATCGGTGCAGTTTTCGTACATTGCTTTGTTTTTGTGGCATTGAAGCCTTTTTCAACAGGTTATTAATGACTATTATGCATTGGATTGGAGGCAATGTCCAGCATCACTTGAGCCATGAAGTAAGCTAAGATAGGATTGTAGTGTCCTGGAATATCTGTAGTGTTGGATAAATATAAAATGTAATGCCATAGGTTTATTCGAAGATCCAACATGCATATAGATAAAATAGTAGGGGTGTAGCATTCATAAGTGATACTTTACATGTAAACCCTTAAAAAGGGGGAAAATCCATGTGGCCTTGCCCAGTTTAAATGTATCAATTAGTATTTACGGTTGATTACAAATAAAGCCCTTCCTTGGAGGAAGGCCTTGGCTCGATGCAGCAAATATTCATCATATAGAATGAAGTGCAAGGTATGGGTTGGAAGAATCAGGGTTAACATATTCTTTTAGTCAACATAATAATTATTGGTGAGCGATGTAGGTTAGATAGACAATAGTCAGGCGACAGTGATAGAAAGATCATAGTTAGGCAATGTAGATTGGAAGGACCATAACTGGTAACAGTAGTAGGAAGGACCATAGTCAAATGATGGTGACATTAATGATCATATTCATTGGGCAAAATGTCAAAAAGACCGTAATTTGGTGACAGTCATTGGTAGGATTGCAATCAGGAGACGTCCATCTAGGAGACTATAGTTTGGATATGGTAGTCAAAGAGACTATAGTCGGTGGGCATCCGAGATAGTTGAGATAGTGGGCCATAGTGGTAAGAAAGATTGTAATTGGGCGAAGTAGGTCATAATGACCATTTTTTGGTGATGAGGTCAAAAGGATCGTATTCGGTGGGTGACTAAGGTTAGAAAAACTATAGTCAGCTAAGGCTATCTGGAGGAAATCAGTTGACATTTGATGGTCATGCATAAGTCTTGTTGTAGTTGGTGGCTTGGTGAAATTCTACCAAATGTCTGGCGACAGTTGGTGGTTGGGCAATGGTCGAGGAGCTTGGTGGCAGGAGATATGTCGAAATTTTCTTTCTATCATCTATTAATTCCTTTCTTTTCTTTCTACCTCCTTGCTTGGTCCTCCAATTATGTGAAGAATGATGGGCTATTTAAAGTATTTTTGGGAATAACATGACCAATAAATATGGAGATGATTCAGGGCAAGTTGGGAGTGTTTTGAATGGACAATTGATATCGACTCCCTTCATTGTGGGCCATTTAGTGAGTATTTAATCATCTTATTAATATTAGAATCCAGTGATCTCTTGCTCGTTGGATTCAACTTGTTGAGTCACTTGATTTGTTTATAAGCATGTTACATTTGGAGATCATTTAATTATCAAATTTATGGGTTCAACCTTTCAAATGCGCTTTGAGTCTTGGATTTGTACCCATTTGGGCTCATATTGGGTCTAATTTGGTGCCATTGGGTTCATATTTTTGGGACAATCAATTCAGTTATAAATTTGCTAAAAATTGAGTTCGGATGGTCTTGGATCTAAATTTAGAATTTTCCAACTCAATTTTGCCTCAAAATTTATACATGATCAAGATAATTTGTTGATGATATATCAATTACCCCCCCTATTTTTAGACGTCGAAGCCTATGTAGTCTTAAAATGTTTTAATTATGTTGAAGTTGATACAATGTAAAATTACATTTTTCTGCTAATTGCGAGGCTTGAGCACTCCATGGACACCAACATAGACCTCTGCTCAGGACCGTAAACTAAGTAAAATCTTGTTATTATAAATTGAGCATGCCTTAAAGGTTAGACATCGAATGAAGAAAAAAATATTGAAAATTTTAATTCTAAAACTTTAAAAATTGCTCGAAATTGATTGTAGATGTTCTGTTGTACTCCGAAAGTGCAAAAATTTAACCTGAAATGTAGAAAATTGGTTTAAGTGATCCCAAAAATGTCCATATCTAATCTTCCAAATAAAAAATTGGGCTCGGTCCTGATTTTACAGCAACCGTTAGCTATAATAATAATTGCTACAGTAACTGTCACTAATATAGTGCTATTGTTGTATTATTGTGCTATAATAACCATGTATTTCCTTAGAATATTTCTAGGAATATTATTATTCCCTAAGAATATTCTTGTAATATTATAATTCTTGTAGAATATTCCCTCATCTCTTTCTTGATTAAATAGCCCCCTTGGGGTAGCAAAGAAATTACACCATTTCTTCTTCTCCATTTTTCTCTAGCCTTCTTATAGCAAATGCCATCCACTATCTTGAATAGGCTGCATCCCCCATCATGTTCTTGTGTCCCTTTTTGTGTAGAAGTAAAATATTCTTACTTTTCTTTTTCTTGTTTTTTGCATTTCCTCATACATTAGAGGCATTCCTCTTTCTTTGATAGGTTACAATTCCTATGAAATTTTAGTACCCTTTTTTGTGTAGAATCAAAATTTCTTTTCCATCCATCATCTTATAATATCAATTTCATCATACATTAGAGACATTCCTTTATTTTTTATAGCCGACATTCGCTATAAAATTTCAGTGCCCCTCTTTGTGCATGAGTAGCCCTTGCATTTATTCTTCTTTTCCTATGCATATCATATTACATTGGAGGCATTCCACTGTTTAAGAAAACTGACAACAATTATCAAGCTTCAGTTAACCTCTTTGTGTAGAAGTAACTTTCTCCTCCATCAATCTTTTTTTTGTTCTACATTTCTTCTAACATCATAGGCATTCTACTTTGAAAGATATGTGGCTTCCTCTATCAAGCTTGAGTGCCCAGCTTTTGTGTAGAAGGAACTTTATCCTCCTTTTATCTTCTTTTATTTTGGATTTCATTTAACATTAGTTACGTTTCAATATCTGAGATATGTGACATCCCCTATCAAGTTTTAGTGCCCCTCTTTGTATAGGAGTTCTGACGAGAGATTATTTTCTCCCTTAAACTATCCATGATTGAAGAAGATCAGCCACCTCATATAATTGAGGATGCTAATAGTGTTGAAACCTTTGAAGAAAAATGGTAATTATAATCATATGGGTAGAATTTTGATAATAAGTGAATGAAAGTCCAACGACAAACATCAGGCGAAGGGCCGATGATGTTAGCAGTCAAGTTGCACCCTATTAAAAGTAATATGCATCCATACTGAGATAGGAAGACATTCGATATTCCATATGGAAGGGGTCAAAGCAGTGTGTCTTGTTAGGATTGGAGGCCTTATGGTGATAAGGTTATAATCTTATTCTAAAAAAGAGGTTGAAGGAGATGCTTCAATGCATAGTAGATAAGAGGTCGATAGAATCTACTAAGGATGTTTGACCTCTTCAACATTTTTATTAGAGTACACATTGAAGAGAATGACCCTTGTATCCCAATTCAAAATTGAAGTTTAATAATCTATCTTTATACTATTACTTCCTTTTTGAGGTTGAGATTAAGATAATTACCGAGTAAAATGAAAAATAGTTTTCCAATATAAATCTTGTAATTTATTGGAATAATTTCTACATTTGCTAGAAGTTATATGAAAAATAGTTTTCCAATATATTATCTGGGATGTTGAAGGATTTTTTTTGTCCATGATTGTAGTCAAGGTTGATGTCAGGATGTTGATATGAATGATTTTCTAAGATTGAGGAAAAATTACCCCCCAACCAGGAATCATATTTCTATAGACGATGCAAAATTGTTACATCCTGGAGTAACTATAGTGGTAGAAAAATACAAAATATAATATCTTAACTTTATGTAAAGAACCAACCGTCACATATATAAAAAAGTAGGGGTGTAACATTCATAAGAGATACTTTATGTGGAAATCCAGGAAAATATTGAAAAACTGTAGGGCCTTAACAAATTTAAATTTATATACTAGTATTTATAGTTGATTACAAATAAGGCCATTCCTTAGGGAATGGCCTTGGATCGATTAAACAAATAGACATCAAATAGAGTGTGGTATATAGTGGGTGTTGGAAGAATCATTGTTGACATGTTTATTTGGTCAATAGGAATGTAGTCGGTGAGCAATGCAGATCAAAAGGACTGTAGTTGATAGACCTTGGTAAGAAAGATCATAGTCAAGTGATGTACATTAGATAGATTATAGTTGGTGATAGTAGTTGGAAAAACTATAGTAAGGTAAAAGTAATCGGAAGGACCATAGTCGATGGACAATGAAGGTCAAAATAATTATAGTTGGGTGATGGGGATCAGAAGAACCATAGTCGGATGACGGCAGTCGAGAAGACCATAGTCTAGAGATGATATTCAAAAAGACCATAGACAGCAAGCGATGGAAGTCTGAGCTACTTGAGTCAGCTGATAATGGAGGTTGGAATGACCGTCATTATGTGAAGGAGGTTAGAATGGTAGTTCTCTAGCGATAAAGGTCAAAAGGATCATCATCCGCATCCGATGATAATCAAGAAGACTGTACTTGATGTTTATGGTATGGAGGAAATACGATGATAATTAGTGGCCGGGTGTAAGTTCGGTGATAATTAGTGGAAGGACGAAAGTCTGATGAAAGCCAGTCACCATGTCGAAGAGCTTGGTGGTAATAGATATGTTAGATTTTGCTTCCTCTCATGTCTTCTTACCTTCCTCTTTTTTCTTCTCCTAGCTTGCTCCCCAAAATGTGAAGAATGAGTGGCTATTTATAGTTTTTGTGGTTATGACAAGACCGTCAAATAGAGGGGAGATTAAGGAAAAGTTGGGAGAGTTTTGAATGGATGGCCAATATAAACTCCTTTAATCATGGACCATTTATTAAGTATTTAAGTGTCTTATTGATATCATAATTTGGAGATCAATGGCTTATTGGATTTACCACGTCGAGCCACTCGATTTAACTATATAAACGCCTTATTTTAAGAACATTTGGTCATCAAACTTATGATTTTAACATTATAAATATGCTTTAATTCCTCAATTTGGACCCATTTGGGCTAGGATTAGGTCTAATTTAATAGGTTTGTCTTTTTGAGACGTTTAATTTGATTATAAGTTTACTGAAATCAGAGTTCAGATTATCCCAACTTTATTTCGAAAGTTTCAAACTCAATTTTGCCTCGAGATTTATGCCATATCACAACAATTTTTTGACGATTTATCCATTTCTCCCTATTTTTGGACGTCAAAGCCTATAGAGTCTGAAAAGAAATGTCAAATCTCTACAAATCTTTCCAATATAAAATTATAATGTTTATGTAACTTTGAGGCGTTACCACTCACTAGACCTCAATATGAACAACCCCTCGGGGTCGTGAACTAAGTATAATACTCATAATCATAAATTGAGCATGTCGTAAAGTTGAGGAGTTTATTGGATCAAAAATTATAGAAAAATTGCATTTCAAAACTTTTAAAATTATGTGAAATTGAGCATAAAGATATTGTTAAGCTTCGAAAGTGTTAAATTGAGTTTGAGACATTAAAAATGGTTCCAAAGACCCTAAAAACATTTGAATTAGGCAATTTGTGCTAAAAATCATGCCTAGACCCAAAGCGAAAGTATCCATCGGCTTCAATAACCAATTGCTACAATGTCATTGCTATAGTGTCGTGTTATAGTTGCCGCTCATTTTTTAAGAATATTCCTAGGAATGATTTTATTCCATAAGAATATTTTTATCTTGGAGAATATTTCCCCTTCTATTTCACCTATAAATAGCCCTCTTGTGGTTGGGGAGAAACTGCACCATTTTTTATTCTCCTTTTTCTTCCACCTTTTTTGTAGTAGAGACCTTTCAATGTCTTGAATCGATAACATCCCCTATCAAGTTTTAGTGCCCTTCTTTATGTTGAAGCAATTTCCATGCTTTTCTTCTCCTTCTCTTTAGAATTTCTTCTTCCATTAGAGGCATTCCACTATTTTTGGTAGGTGACACCTCCTATCAAAATTTAGTGCCCCTTTTATTGTATAAGTAAAATTTTATATTTAAGGCATTCCACTATTTTTGATAGGTGACATCCCTTATAAAATTTTAGTGCCCCTGTCTACGTTGAAGGAGTTCCCTTTGAATTTATTCTCCTTCTCTTATGCACCAGTTCTTACATTGGAGACATTCTATTATTTGAATTAGGTGACATCCTTTATCAAGCTTTAGTGCCTTGCATCCCCCATCAAGCTTCAGTGCCCCTCTTTTTGGTAGAAGGAACATTCATCTCCTTCCATCTTTTTTCTTCTAGATTTTTTTCTAACATTAAACTAATTCAACTATCTGAGATAGATGACATCCCCTATCAAGCTTCATTGCCTCTCTTTTGTGTAGAATAATTTTTTTCCTCATTTCATCTTATTTTATTCAAGATTTATTCTAATATTAGAGGAATTTAACTATCTGAGATAGATGACATAGATAGATGACATCCCCTATTAACTTTTAGTACCCATCTTTTTTAGTAGAAGGATTTCTAATAATATATTTTTTTCTCCCTTAAACTATCCATGATAAAAGAAGTTTAGCCACCTCATATATAAGAGGATGGTTTAAAAAATCTAGCGGTATTGACATCTTTGAAAAAAACTGTGATTGTCATCATTTGGGTGGAATTTTGATAATGATTAAATAAAAGTCTAACAATGGACATCTGGTGAAGGATTGATGATGGTGCTGGTCAAGTTACACCCTATTAAAGGCAATATGCATCCCTACTCATAGAGGTAGGCATCAGACATCCCTAATGGAAGGGGTCAAAGAAGTGTTTCATGTTAGAAGTATGGTTACACACTAATAATACCAACTAAGTGGAGGTCTGATGGTGATCATGTAATAATATTTCTTTGAAGAAGAGGTTAAATGAGATTCTTCAATGTGAAGTAGATAAGAAGTTGATAAAATCTGTAAAATTTGTTTGACCTTTTCAAGGTTATTTTTCAAAGCAGTGCTCAATGATGTTAATATGTATGGAAGAGGTCTAAAGAATACACCAAGAATGTATGTTCTATACAAGGTTATGAGTTAAAGTGTTGCTTGATGAATATAACATGTGTGAAAGAGGTTGAGAGAACCTATAAATCGTGTTTACCCATTGGAGGTTATTTGTCAGAGCGTTACTTGATAATGTTAGACTCTTTGGAGGAGGTCAAGAGAATCCATAATGGATGTATGATATATCTTAGATTTTTTATCAGAGCATTGCTCGATAACATTAATATATATGAAAGAGGTTGAGAGAATTCACCAAGGATGTACATCTATCATAGGAAGTTTGTAGGAGCATTTCTCGATGACATTAACCTATATGAAAAAGGATAAGAGAATCCACCAAGGATGTATAACCTATCCGAGGTTATTTCTTAGAACATTACTTGATGACATTAACATGTGTACAAAAGATCGAATCGAATCTCTCTAGGATTTATTATGCCATGATTGAGAGGATGAGAATGTTGCGTGTTTGTTAAACCAAAGATGAAGATTAATAATCTATCTTTAGACTGTTACTACATTTTTTTTAGATCGAGGGTAAGATCTTGCTCAATGAGTAAAAATCCTACTAGTGACTTTATAAAGCTCATAATTTATTGGAAGCATCTTTGCATATGCTAGAATTTTTATGAAAAATAGTTTTCTAATATATTATATGAGATGTTGAAAACATTAAAGGAATTTTCTTGACCACAATTGTAGTCAAGGTTATCCCCCAGTCCACATCTGATTCCCATTAATGATGCAATAATGGCTGATGTTAGGATGTCACCGAATATGACTTTGGAGATTGGAGCAAAAATTTCCCCCAATCAAGAATCATATTCTCATAAATGCTGCCAAATTATTGCATCCTGGAGTATTCATGATGGTAGAAAAAAAATATAATTTAACATCACAGTTTTATATAAAAATCAAATATGCATATAGATAAAAGAGTAGGGGTAGAGCATTCATAATGGACACGTTATATGGAAACAACTGAAAAGGAAAAAAACCACGGGGCCTTAACTAATTTAAATGAATCCACTATTGTTTATAGTTTATTATAAAAAAGGCCCTTTCTTATGGGAAGGCCTTAACTCAATGTAGCAAATATATATCATATAGAGTGTATTATATGGTGGGGGTTTGAAGAATCATTGTTAACATGATCGTTTGATCGTCAGGGCCAAAGTTGGTGAGCGATGGAGGTCAGAAGAATTGTAGTTGGGCGACGATGGCCAAAAGGATAGTAGTAGGGAAATGGAGAATAAAAGGACCGTTGTTGGTGACATTTGTCGAAAAGATTGTAGTCGATGAATGATGGAGGTCACAAAGATTGTAGCTAGGTGATGACAGTCGGAAGGACTATAGTCGGGTGACAACGATTGGGGAGACCAAATTCTGGAGATGGTAGTTGAAGGGACTATAGTCAATAGGTGATGGAGGTCCAAGACACCTGAGTCGGATGACAATGATGGTAAAAAAGACCATAATTTGGTGAAGGCGGTCAAAAGGATCGTCATATGACGATAGAAGTCGAATGTGTCGTAGTCGACTGGAGACGATGGTTTGAAATATTTTAGTTGGCGATGGTAAGAAAGATTATAATTTTTTTTTTTGAAAATGACATTGCCATTGAATATGGAGAAGATTAAGGCAAAGTTGGGAGTTCTTAGAATGAATGACCGATATGGACTCCCTTGAATGGGAACCTTTTATTTAGTATTTGAGCGTCTTAATGATATAAACAATTCACCGATCTTGAGCTCATTTGATTCGTTTTGTCGAGCCGCTTGATTCAATTATAATCACGCCAGATTTGGATAACAGTTAATCATCACATTCATGGTTTGAACCTTCTAAATATTCTTTGAGTCCTCAATTTGAACCCATTTGGGCTCGGATTGCTCGAATTTGGTGTCATTGCGTTTGCTTTTTCGAGAGGCTTAGTTCCACCATATATATGTTTGCTGAAATCGGAAATTCGATGTCCCGAATTTAAATTTGCATGTTTCCAACTCAATTTTGCCTCGAGATTCGTTCCAGATCAAGATAATTTTTTGATGATATATCAAGGATGATTTTTTTATTTTATTATTTTCTTTTTAAAAGCTATTTTAACATTTTTGTTTGTCTTGGTTCAGCCATCATTTTGGAAGAAGCAGGTTTTGTCAGGCATTCACATGAATGCTTTTGTATATCAACATTCTATTCATGCTGAGGAAAGCAATATTTACTTGAAATAAATTGTATGAACTGTAATGAACCAAGCTCCAGTTCTTTGAGGGCACATTTATAGTGCTTGTTGATGAAGTTTTCTACAATATTAGGCATCATTTTGGACAGCTTTTTGTCATTGTTTCTCAGAAACTTTTATACTAAAGCTTCATGTAGGATAACACTGATTTGTAAAACTATTTTTTAGTTTAAAATTTTTTATGAAAGCTAAAAAAACAAGTCTAAACTCTCGTTTGGGACGACTTTCTTATAGATTTTTTAAAGCAGCTTTTTAGGACCAAAATTTTAAGAAGCAACAAAAAGTAATAAAAAAGCTCACCCAAACGAAGCCTAAAGCTGTGCCAAATGCTCTAAAAAAAAAGGCTAGAAAATTTTCTCAATTGATGTTTTGATTTCTTATTTTTTCATTTAGGGGATAATTAATATAACTTTTATCCCATTTTAGGGCATGAGTTTTGTATATTTTTTATTATTAATGTTTTTTTTCCATTATTTTTTATAAAAGTATGATTCTGTATCCAGGTCATTAATTTAGGAATTTAAATAATATATCCCTTGCATTAAAATCAAGAATTTGATGGGTTTTTATTATAAGTTTTTTTAATGATTCTTTCAATCTAAATTGTTTCCACTTTCCATTAAAAAGAGTTTGTTTATCTAAAACTGCCTAGAATTTAATAATTTTTTGGGAAAGAATTAATATACTTCTATATTTTTCAAAAACTAAATGATTTCTAAGGATTATTGTGCTAACTATATTTGCGAGTAAAAAAACCAGTCAATCATTGCTTATCGTACATGTTATATGAATTGGTTTGGCAAATGGAGTAAGTTGATCCTAACACACTAAAAATTCAAATTTAATTGCAATTCCCTTAATAAAATTCTATAAACTTGTGCAAAGAGATTTTTATCAATTTTAAATGCAAAGTTAAGGTTTTATTTGGAACATTTTTTTGCTAATATTTTTTGCTAATTTCAACTAACAAGAAATTTTTGTGATAAAAACTATTTTAAAAAAATAATAAGAGAACTATCTCAAATAAAATCTAAATCGAATATTATGATATTCTTTAAAAAAAAGCTTTGATGAATAAAAAGATGAGCCTTAATCAATCAAAATTTACTTTTTTGACCCGTGTTTTCTATGGGTAACCATGGCATTAGATGCCCCGTCAAACAAGGCAATGGAATTTAGTACCAAATTTTTATTATTTAATCGAATACTTATTAAAAATTATAAGATAGCCTAATTTTTGCAGCAACTTAGTTCAAAAATCTTATGATTTTATCACAAAATCTTATAATATTTTTTAAGAAAATGTTCTCCTAATTTAACGCCAACATGAAGTATTACATCGGAGCTATCAGCCTCAGATGTAATTTTCTCTTCCTATAATTATCTCAAAAAAGCAGATTCAATAATTTTAAAAGTCATCCTCATAGAAATTACATGGTGACAGTTTCTATTCCTTCTTGTATCTAAAGAATATTAATCCAAAACTAATTTGTTGATTTTAATTGAAGTGATATAAAAGCCAAATCCACAAATTTGAAACTGTTTGCATACTGAGTTCTCCCCAAGCATTGATAAACAAACTATTCAATTAATTAAATCCTGATTAACACACTTGTACAAAATGCACTTCTGGGCAAAAATAAGCAACCCATGGCATGAAAGATAAAGATATATGAAGATCTACACAAGTAACAATCACCACTTCTAGCCACACCAGGTAATTAAAATTTCCAAACAACAACATTTCCAGAGATTTTGTTGAGCAATCTACGTACATTTTACTCACCTATTTGAATCAGGATTCGGGCCACTGGGCACTTCATGTTTGCTCACTTCAAACTCATGGCCAAATGAGCTGTTCTTCTTTGTTGGATTCAGCTTGCCTGCTTGTTGATCGTTTGACGAAGTTGACTTCAGCCGGCGATTGAAGAACCAGAGCTCTGAAACATTATCAAACTCCATGGAATGTACTGAGTGGATATAGAGGAGGAAAAGGAAGAAGAAGAGAGGCAAGGCATGAGATTTCTTAGCGATGTTATACTCCATTGTTTTGAAAGCTTCCAAGCAAAAGAACTGGGATTCTTCCAAGGAGAGACCACTGATCAGCTCAGTGTCCATGAACCAGTGGGAAAAAGAAAAGATGATTGGGCTTCGGGAATGAAGAGAGTACCTGTGCACATGTGAAAGGTGATAACGATAAAAAGTATTCAATAGTCACGAAGGAATTTTGTTTTGTATATCTGATTAATAATAAGTTTTTTATATTTTTTATTGAAGATACAACGTCGCATAAAATATCTGATTAAAATGATACAATTTTGTCGTCTCAGTCATGGATTGTTTTTGGATGGCTGAGATTGATTTGTTATCATGAAATTCAAAATTTTTTGAATTATTTTGACCTATGTGTAATAAACCAAAAGAAGAAAAATATGTACGTACCTTAGACTGTCAAACCAACGAATCCCACCACAAATCCAGCTTACCTCACATGTCGTCGAAATCCTGCTCAAATCCTAACTAACCCGATGCATTCTCGTCTCTTACACCAATATCTGTGTAGAACCTCGAACTTCGGCACCAACTCACGTTAATACAATTACAATGAGGTGCTCTCGTTCATTCCTCCCGCTTTATGTTTCTTCATCGCTTCCACATTCGAAACCCCAAAGTCTCTTCCACTCGACCACCTACTTTCAGTATCCGAACCCACTGAACACCTCCATCTTCATTCTTCGTCCAACTCCCGTAGCCGGCCAGCTCTAGCCCTGATCTAGGTGGAACTCCCAGTACCGAATATTCCTTGACCTGCCAATATCCACTACATTTGATGAGACCTAGCTGAACTCCACAAACGACCTGACCTTCAAGATCCATCTGCATCTTCCACTCTCCAGACCAAATGTTATCTTTATGTGCCATCCACCTCGTCGCCAATCATCGCAAAGGAATGAATTTTTAACTCAAATTACCATTCTTGTCATTTGCGGTGGACTGGCAAACCCCCGATACGCGCTCTAGTAGCACGGTGGGAGGAAACTTGGTGAGACACCTAAGACGATGCAGGTAATTACGTAAAATCCCATTTTCGGTGTTCGTGGCGGACCGGAGAACCACATATACGCACTCTCCTAGCACGGTATCAGGGAGCCTGGTGTGACGCTTACAACGTGGTGGGTAAGCCCTATACATGTTCTTGTAGGGTGATGAGGAGTCCCTAAGTACCTATACACGCCTTTGTAACGTGGCAGGGAAAGCCACTCGTGTTTTCATGCAGGTGCTTTGGAGCCCCTATACGTGCTCTTGTAGTATGGTGGGATGAAAGATGTATGGCATGATGTCCCCTAACACTTACCGTACATGCTTAAGTAGAAGGAGGGATGGCCTTATTGTTAATCTGCTTTCAGGGAATAAAATTTTGATGATAACAAACACTTTTATTTCTCTACGACTGCCTTAGCTACTAACATTTCAAGTCCAAATTTCAAGGTCGAAGATTTCATCAGGTAAAGCTATTAACATCTTGAAAGATGTATGGATTCTTGATAAAAGTTTAGATAAATGGCCAATCTTTATAGCGGTGGGAAATTTTGAGTTCCCTCCACTTAAATCCTTAATAAATGAGGGGGTGTGGAACAAAGTACTTCTTCATGATTTCTTTGGAAAGATTCTGGTTGATGTTATACTCCAAATTCAAATTCATCCTAATATAGATGAAGATGCTTTAGAATTGAGGTTCAATTTTTTTTTTGTAAAAGTATCACGGGTTTAGCTTCATCTTCTTATGACAAGGAGATTTTGGAAGTTGATTATGGAAGTTGGTTAAAAAAGCTAAAACTGAACTGTAGAGTGGAATGCTTTTGGTGGAGGCTTTTTAACAATGCTATACCTACTAATGCCTTTTTGATGTGCCGGAGGTTGTGGGGACATGACTTATGTCCTAGAGGATGCAATGGAGAGGAAAATTTTGAACATGTAATGGTGCAATGTTTGAATATTCAGCAAGCTACAAAATTATTAAGTAGTTGGGGTTTTTTTGTTCCAGCTTTTACCTCAACCAGAGATTGTAAACTCAATTTGGAACGGTTAGCAGTGGAAAATCGGTTCATTGCAAACATATATTTCTCTATGATTTATTGGTCTTGAAAAAGTAGAAACATGGTAAAGCATAATGATCAAGAATTGAGTTTAAATCTTATAATGTTAATGCTATTAGTTTTGCATCAAATGCCAATACTAATCTGTTCGTGGATCACTGGGGTGTTAACTAGCTAGATCAGTTGTTTTCTTATTGGCACCCTCTTCCCCCAGGATGGATTAAGGTAAATATTAATGCTTCTTTAACAATGTCTAACAAAGGCGGAGTATGTGGAGCTTTTAGAGATTCAAAAAGAAGATTTTTGCTTACTTTTGGAGTCTCTTGCATTTGGCCTATTGGAGTTAATGGCATTTCGTTCTTTGAAGATGATCATCATGGAATGGATGTTGGATGCAAAAGGAATCATAATAGAAAGTGACAATCTCAATATTATTAATTACTTGCAAAAGGCGGTGGAAGAAAAGAATCGGAATGGTCCAAATGAAGGAACGGAAGATCTTTCGTTCTTGGATGGATTTGGTAAGTTTCCTTTTCATTTTGCAAATAGAAATTGTAATAATTTAGCTAATTTTTGTGCTAACAATGCTTTAGAAGGTGAATTTCTTTGGGAATATTTGGATTGTAAAGGTACCTCCTTTGTTTCTCAAGTTGTTAAAGGAGGATTGTGATATGTTTTAATCACACTGTAGTATGTAATAATTTCCTTTTTTCTATTGCAATTTGCATTTTGATAAAAAAAAAGTATTTCAGGTCCACAAGATCAAACTATTATTTAAGCTACCTCAAGATTGGGTAGACTAGGTCTGAGTGAGTGTGTAATCTTTTCTTTTTCTTGAGTCAATTGTAAACAATGTGGTTCCAGATGCTAAGTAACCTTCCACACACACA
Source organism: Dendrobium catenatum (assembly GCF_001605985.2). NCBI lineage: Eukaryota > Viridiplantae > Streptophyta > Magnoliopsida > Asparagales > Orchidaceae > Dendrobium > Dendrobium catenatum. Next base: position 852,292 of record NW_021318719.1, read on the forward strand.
CTTAGGGGATTTTTTTTCTGACTTTTTAAGAGTTTTCTATTTTTTCTCACATCATGCAGGACGATAAAAAATTTGATATGGAATATCAGTTAAAAACAGAAACCCTAATTTGGGCATTTTGGTTAAGGCAGACGTCATTAAGCGCATCATCTTGGACGATATTCGTATTGGCCGAGATGATACGCTAAAATAAAAAAGAATTAGCCATAAGATCTATTTTGGTATATATTATTTTTAGATATCGTCCGTCCTAAACAATATAATACAATTATGCATAAATTAATCTAGTAATTAATGAAAGTAATTAAGATTTGATTGCTCGGTCATATCATCTTGGACAATCTATGGATCGATCGAGATGATCAGTTCACAAATATTAGTTGTTCCTAGACGATCAAACATAGGTGCTGAATTTAGCTAATCATACGGGATGATCATGAGATCGGCCTGGACGATCAAGTTATTTTTATATCGTCTACACATCCATTCAAGACGATGTTATGGATGATATTCAATGATTTGTACAATATATATAGGATGATATCCTATCGGCCTGGACGATATGAACAAAAACCTTCTGATTGTCCCAAATTGTCCTAGCTAATTGAGCTAAATTTGTACTGTTCGTACAGGATGATATTTATATCGTCATGGACGATAAAGTCAGTTTGTTGCAATAAACTCGAAATTGTAAAACCCCTCAAATTTTCATTTTTTGTGAGTGCTGTTAGTCCGGATGAACTGGTCTTAGTACAAGACGAACTGAAGAAAATTGTGAAAATCTGTATGGTTAGTACGGACGAACTGTCTGGACGAACTGAGTAAAAAATGCAGGTTCGTCTAGACGAACCTGGGTGCATCAGGATGAACCGTCGGGACGAACTGAACCCGAGAGTTTCGTCCATGGACAAAATAAATTGGAATTAATTTTCGTCTGCACGATCCGTGTCCTAAGGAGTTCGTCCCGGGACGATCTGGGCATTGTCCTGGACGATCCTACTTGATAAATTGAGGATTTGAGATATTTTGAGATATTTTGAAGAGAGAGAAAAAGACAGGAAAGAGAAAGAAGAAGCTGGGTTTTGGAGCTCGCGGTGCGCTTTTCGTCCGATGCTGCTGTTAAAAGAATTGTTCGTCTCACAGTAAGGAATTCGAATCCTATTTTTGATTTTGAAGATTTTGAGTTTTGGTATTTTTTTGCTCAGTTTTGTTTTTCCGTTACCGAAATTCTTGCATAACTTTGTATTGACGAAACTTTTACCGCGTAACTTTTGGTATGTTATTGAACTGATGTTTTTGTGCGATTTGAGTATTTTCTGGAAAGTTTTCACTAGGTATTTTGAATTATGTGGTATTTTTATCGAATAGAAAATTATCCAGATCTTGAAAAATATTGCTTCAGTACAAGTAAAGCTTTGAAAAGTTGTTTTGTACGATTTCTGATAATTTGGTAATTTTCTAAAACTGTGTATTTTGACTCTGTTTAGGATTCCTATCGACTGTACGATATTTTAAGGGTTTTCCTTAATAGAGCTACTTGTATTTTGTTGTTCTATATAAATGTGCATATATGATTGAATTACTGTTATTGTTACTGAAAGACAAGTAAAGACTAGTTGAATCATTTTTTGGAGAATAATAGACCTGATAGGATGGTGGGCCGATGAGCTTTCCTTTAAAAAGGGTTTGGTGTTATCCTGTACTGTTCACGTGATTACTGAAGGGAGTCATAAGGAGATTATTCTGTTGATGGGCAAGAGTGACGACTCTTACTGAGCCAACGGATACAACGATACATCGATATTCCAAGATTGGAAAATGTCGTAATAGCCATGTCTTTTACTTGTTGAGTAAAGGCTGGTTGAACCGTTGGTTGAAGATTGACCTACTAGGATGGTGGGCCGACGGGATTTATTTTAAAAAGGGTTTGGTGTTATCCTCTATTGATCACGTGATACAACGATTGAGAGTCATAAGGAGTTTATGCCGACGGGCAAGGGTGACGACTCTATTATAGCCAATGGATTACTAACATACTACCCTTGAAAAATGTCTTAATAGCCAGTGATTGTACTTGTCGAGTAAGACTACTGTACTGGAATGCATGTGTAAAGTATTGTTCTTATGATCTTATTATGGATTTACCAATTTATCGATATTAACTGATTTTTTGATATGGAATTGATTTATGGATTTTGAATGGATTTACCGATATTGAATTGATTTATTCATACTGAATGGCTTTACTGTACGGATTTATGAGTTTCCTGTCATTGCACGATTTCATTGATATTTCATACTGTATATGTCATAATTGGTATCAAAGCAAGTGTAGTGAAAGGATTCGATTGATAGTTTGGTAGAATGGATAGTTTCAAGTGCATCATTTTGCATACATAGTGAATGACATGTGATTGAATGAACTGTATGACTGTATGGTTTTCGACGAGTTTTGATTTTAATTTGATTTGATTTGAATTTTTATTGAATGGATTTGTTTATTGATTTTGCAATTTGAACCCTTAATGGAAATGTCGAGGACGACATTTTTCTTAAGGTGTGTAATTGTAAAACCTCTCAAATTTTCATTTTTTGTGAGTGCTGTTAGTTCGGACGAACTGGCCTTAGTATGGGACGAACTGAAGAAAATTGTGAAAATCTGTATGGTTAGTACGGACGAACTGTCTGGACGAACTGAGTAAAAATGGGTGCATCGGGACGAACCGTCGGGACGAACTGAACCCGAGAGTTTCGTCCATGGATGAAATAAATTGGAATTAATTTTCATTTGTACTATCCGTGTCTAGAGGAGTTCGTCCCGGGATGATTTGGGCAACGTCCTGGACGATCCTGCTTGATAAATTGAGGATTTGAGATATTTTGAAGAGAGAGAAAAAGGCAGGAAAGAGAAAGAAGAAGCTGGGTTTTGGAGCTCGCGGTGCGCTTTTCGTCCGACACTGCTTTTAGAAGAATTGTTCGTCTCACAGTAAGGGGAATCCTATTTCTGATTTCGAAGATTTCAAGTTTTAGTATTTTTTTGCTCAGTTTTATGTTTCCGTTACCGAAATTCTTGCATAACTTTGTATTGAAGAAACTTTTAACGCGTAACTTTTGGTATGTTATTGAACTGATGTTTTTGTACGATTTGAGTATTTTCTGGAAAGTTTTTACCTGGTATTTTGAATTCTGTGGAATTTTTATCGAATAAAAAATTATCCAGATGTTGAAAAGTATTGCTTCAGTACAAGTAAAGCTTTGAAACATTATTTTATATGATTTCTGGTAATTTGGTAATTTTCTGAAACTATGTATTTTGACTCTGTTTGGGATTCCTATCGACTGTACGATATTTTAAGGGTTTTCCTTAATTGAGCTACTTATATTTTGTTGTTCTATATGAATGTGCATATATAATTGAATTACTATTATTGTTACTAAAAGACAAGTAAAGACTGGTTGAACTGTTGGTTGGAGATTAATAGCTTTGACAGGATGGTGGGCCGACGGGCTTTCCTTTAAAAAGGGTTTGGTGTTATCCTCTACTGATCACGTGATTACTAAAGGGAGTCATAAGGAGATTATTCTGCCGACGGGCAAAAGTGACGACTCTTATTAAGCTAACGGATACAACGATACATCGATATTCCAAGATTGAAATACGTCGTAATAGCCATGTCTTTTACTTGTTAAGTAAAGGCTTGTTGAACCGTTGGTTGAAGATTAACTTGTCAGGATGGTGGGCCGACGGGCTTTCCTTTAAAAATGATTTGGTATTATCCTCTATTAATCACGTGATACAACGATTGGGAGTCATAAGGAGCTTATGCCGACGGGCAAGGGTGACGACTCTATTATAGCCAACAGATTACTAACATACTAACCTTTAAAAATGCCTTAATAGCCAGTGATTGTACTTATCGAGTAAGACTACTGTACTGGAATGCATGTGTAAAGTATTATTCATATGATCTCATTATGGATTTACTGATTTATCGATATTAACTGATTTATTGATATGGAATTGATTTATGGATTTTGAATGGATTTACTGATATTGAATTGAATTATTGATACTGAATGGCTTTACAGTACAGATTTATGAGTTTCCTGTCATTGCACGATTTCATTGATATTTCATACTGTACATGTCACAAAAACTATTTTGACAAGCGCTAAATATTAGTCGAGAACTAACAGAGTATAAAAGGCTAAAGAAGTCAAAAGAAACTGACGATCCAAATTATTTCCCATGTCACCGAGTGCTCTGCCATCCCATTTAAGATTGCTATATCTTTTAGGATTGACTCAAAAGAAAGTATTAGAAGGGAGAGCTCACATTATCAGATAATGTATTTATTAAATATAAAAATGAATCAACTTAAGTATTTATGACTTCTCCCGTACCCCTGGCTAAAGAAAGAAGAAAGGAAATGAAGCCAATTCAAGAACAAAAGTGGGAGAATACGATCTCTAAGAAAACTATAAAAATGCTAATGCAGCTTGAAGAAGTTCTAGGTGTGAAATTGAAGTTTTCTACTGAGCCGGTGATAAATCCTAAAGCACTGCCTGTGGTGTGATCATCTACTTCTATAGAAGTACCCAATTAAGCTTGCACCTTAAAGTATGGGAGGGTGAAATCATAATTGCCCAATGTATGTTACTGTAGAGAGTGAAGAAATGATAATCAACTGAATTTTTATTGACCCTTGGACCTCTATCAACCTTATAAGCTTGAAAGTAATAAAAACACTTTGTCTCGATGTCCAGCACCGCTGAAAAAATATGGTAATGGTCCACAACTTAAATAAGATGGGGAAAAATACCATAGGATTATTTATGCTCTCTCTAGTATTTTGAGAACTCGATATCAAGGAAAAATTCCATGTGATTGATTTAGACACCTCATTTAAGGCATTTCTAGGTCACCCATGGTTGCATGATTACAAAATTATCAAATCTATACTATATCAATGTATGAAGTATATTAGGGATGGAGAGGAGTTTAAAATTTTTGGGGATATTCAGTGCTTTGTAATTCAGGAAGTGAAAATCTATGAAGATGATAGGTACTTCATCCCAAAAGAACCATAGCCATCGAGTTCTCTCAGGACTAAGGAAGAAAATCGAAAGGCTATAAAATAACCCAAATAAGAAAATGAGAAGAAGCAAGCATAGAGAAAGAAGGAAACATAGACTATTTCCAAGGCAGCGATCACCCCTAAATAAATAAAACATGTTCCTCACCTAAGGAGTAAAATAGATGAGGATGAGGCCATCCCTAGTAAATCCTAAGAAATATTTCAATCAACATCAAGGAGGTAAAAGAAGGTAAAATATTAAGATGATGACTATGAATACGAGTCTACCTACATAAATAATGTGCAATTTGTGCTCTTAAAAAGAATAGATAATCTGTCGATTTCAAATAATGAATGTGTAGTCCCACCTATCCCCCTGTAACATTTTAAAGAAATCTTTCCCCGAGAAGTGCATAATGTCCAAGAGCTCATAACATTTTATGTGCTTCATCTAAGAAGTAGAGATAGATGAGGACCCTATTTTTATAAATCTGGAGAGTGTGAAGAAGAAGGTAATTGAGATTGGCTCCATAGGCCCATAGAGCACAAGGTGTTAATGGTGATGAGAATGTGCAGATTTAACATTAAAAATATCTGAAGGATAATGGGAAAGAAAGCCAAAATTTGTACTCCTACATAATAACTTAACCTTTTCTTAAAGCTTTGGTATCAAAGAAATCCCCATGCATTGTAAAGAAGAGATATTCTTGCACGGAGAGGTCTTAGATTTAACATACAATAGCACCCCCAAATTGAGATGTGTCATGCCATCACATGTAGAGAAATTGAATTCGATGATGGTGGTGCTGAAGAGATTTATGATGATGACGATTATGATAATCAACCCATAGTAGCCAAGCCTGCACAAGAAGAATCTGAAGTTGGTGGACAGGTAGCCACTATGGATGAGTTAAAAGAAAAGTAAACTTGGGAATTAAGGAGAACCCTTGCCTAACATTTATTAGCTCCCTACTACCAAAAAACTAAGTGGAATAAATGAAAGAGCCTCTCTATGAATTCATAGATTATTTTACCTGGACATATGCTGAAATGCCTAGCCTATCCCATAATTTAACTGTTCACAAATTAGCCATCAAGTATAATGTTGTGCTTCTCAGGAAATCTCTAAAGAGAATGAGATTGGAGATTAAGGAATAGGTGATCTCTGAAACTAAGAAGCTCATAGAAGTAGGATTCATCCATAAGAAAAAATATGCTGATTGGTCTCCCAATATCACCCATGTAAAGAAGAAGAATTGACAGATTTGTGTCTATATTCAGGACCTCAATAAGGCATATGCAAAAGGTGACATTATGCTCCCGATGTCAGAACTATTGGTATATAATAAATCCAGCTATAACATGTTTTCATTTATAGATGGATCATCAAACAATAATTAGATGAAGATGCCACTTGAAGGTGAAAATCACACATCGTTCAGAATGCCCATTAGTATATTCTGGTACACGATTATGCCCTTTAGCCTGAAGAATATTAATGCTACATACCTGCAAAAAATGAAATGCATCTTTAATGAATTAATACCTCAGATGGTTGAGTGTTATGTTGATGTTCTCATCATCAAGATCATGGACTATATTTAAAATTTATCTGTTGAGATTGTTGCTACTTAGTTTTGTATGCTTGATATTATTGCAACTTGTATGATTTTTATGATTCTAAATATTATAGATTTGATTATTATTTGTCCTAACATATTTTGGAAAAATTATTTTGCTCTTGTGTGTACTAACATTTTAAGGAAATCATACTCCAGATTATTGAATACTTCAAATCAAGATCAGTTTAAAGTTTATTGTAATTGAATTCTATATTTTCCATTTTATTGAGTCTAAGAGAGTGTGATTGTAATTAAGTATATGAGAGTTTAAAATTCATATTTTTTAAATTGATTGTATTATATGAAATCACTTCATACAGGATGATCTAGTCAGTTATTTTCCCCGAATGAATAGAAATAATTTTTTTTTTCAGTATGTACTGGATGATCTCCGTTCATATATGCTTTCATAAGTATGAATGTCTCGTGTTCCAGGTCACATAAAAATAATTTTTCAAAGTATGGTTCATACTGTATGAACCTAGTTTGAACATGCTCTCATAAGTACAAATGTTTCGGGTCCATTCTCGCTCAAAAGTATTTTTTCTAAGTATGGATCATAATGTAAAAACCCAGTTCATACATGATTTCATTAGAATGAACATATCAGGTTCTAGGTCGCATAAAAATAATTTATCTAAGTATGGATCGTATTATATGAACCCAGCTCGTACATGCTTTCACGAGTATGAACGTCTCAGGTACCAGGTAGCATAAAAATAAAAATTTTCTAATTATGGATCATACTGTATGAACCCAGTTCATACATGCCTTCCATAGTACAAAAATTTGAGGTCCCATTTCATTCTGACATTTCATACAAACAAATTTTGAAATTTTCTAACTGTCATCCATAACGAACATCGTTCATACCAGATGATGATCGGGTATGAAATGATTTCATACCAATTCATAACAGGTTTGTATGTAATAATATTTGAACTATTCATACGTATGAAATTTGATTGTACTGTATGATCGTGTATGCTCAATAGTAAAAATTTTAATTTTCTGGATGATTTTTCATGACTTTTGTATAAAAGGTCCATTAAAAACTAACGTAAAAAATGTTGTCTTCATAATTTTTCAAGGGCAATTAAAGGAGAGAGTGTGAGAGAGTGTTTGAGAGAGATTTCTTATTAGTGGAGTGTAAAGGGTTCATAAGGTTACTCAAAGGTAATGATCTCTATGTGATTTGTGTTTTTCACTCTTCCTCTTATTTTTTTGGATTTCACGTGAGAAGATCATTGAAGAAGATCAGGTTCTCTGCCGACACTTAGAGAGTGTGAACAGCCGAAGGTTCTTTGCCGACACTTGGAGAGTCTGAACTGTCAAAGGTACTATGCAACACTTGGAGGGTGTGAAAGGATGAAGGTTCTCTGCCTATACTTGGAGGGTGTGAAAGGAAGAAGGTTCTCTTCCTACACTTGGAGGGTGTAAAAGGACGATATTTCTCTGCTGCACCGGGGATTGGTGGAAGAGAGTTTTGTAAAGGCTTCTCCACCTTACTGTGGGGGAAAAAATGAGAGTCACTTTTGGTAATAGGGAAATACATGAAGAGGGAGTCTTCAGGGGGTGGATGTAGGTCGTGTTTGACTGAACCACTATAAATCTTTATGTAGCTTAAATTTCTACTGCTTACTTACTGCAAGTTTTTAATTTTGTGGTTGAAAAGTTTTATTTTGAAACTTTAATTAACTTGCTTTGTGAATCAACCAATTTCAAATTTTAAAATCCAAGAGATTTTTTAAAATTTTCAAATCACCCCCACTCTTGGTTAGCCTTGGAACATAAGCTTAGGAATAAAAATCTAATCTAGATTCAACAAGAATCAATAAGTGGTATCAGAGCTTTATTTCAAAATCATGAGTTTAGACTACTTTTTGATAAATGAGTATAACTACTTTTGAAAACCATAACACACCTGAAGGTTATTCGATCACTAGACCTCCCTTATTTGATAACATTCCTTTTGATTTTTAGAAAACACGTATGTCTACATTTTTATAGTTATTAAATTATCGTATGTGGATCTTAGTAAAAGAAGCGTATACAAAACCAACTAGATTAGTTGATGGTACTAGAGTTGAAACACCCTATACAAATTGGACAGTAGAGGAATGTAACTTAGCAGAACTTAATATGAAAGGTTTAAACAGTTTCTTTTATGCACTTAAGTCAGAAGACTACATGCAGGTTTCTAAATTTCAAAAGTGAAAAGGACATATGGGATAAACTTTGTATTACTTATAATGGGATAAATGAAGTAAATCAAACAAGATTAAATATCTTGTTACATGATTATGAATTATTTCGCATGAAACCAAAAGAATCCATTTCTAAAATATATACAAGATTCACTCGGATAGTCACTTCTTTATATGAATTATATAGGGAACTAACAAATGTTGAAATGGTTAATAAAATTCTCCGTTGTTTGCCTACTTCTTATGATGTAAAAATAACTGCTACTAGAGAGTGAAAAAATTTGAATGTTTACTATATTGATAATCTTTTTGGTTCACTAATTGCCTATGAGAAAGGAGTGAGTCAAAGGAAGAGTGATGCAGGTGAACAACATAAGGAGAAGAACATTGCTCTAAAAGTAGAGGAGTCAGAGAGTGATTTTTTATAACCTGAGGATGAGGATGACATTTCCTTAATGTCTAGTCAATTATGGAGCTTTCTTAAAAGGAAGCAGAGGAGACGCCAATATTAGAACATATATAAATTAAATAAGAATGTTAAGTTTTTAATGACATGATTTGCTATAAATGCAGGAAACTCAGACATATAAAATTAGATTGCCCAAGCCCAAAACCCACTCCTAGTAATGAGAAGGTTGAGGAGAAACAAAATATGAAGGGAAAGAAAAAAAATCCAAAGAGCTTTTTGGGTGGACTCTACTTCAGATTCATCAGAAATAGAAAAGGAAGAGGAAATAACCAACTTGTGCTTAATGGCTGATAATCTTGATCAGTCATATCAAGAAGAGGTATGTGACTTGACTTATAGTGAATTGTTAGAAGTTTCTAAAAGGATTTATGATGCATATAGGAAGCTTAAGAAAATGCATGCTAGTCTGAATTTAGAATTATAAGAATTGTATAAAGAACATGAAATTATTAGGAAAGATCATGCATTGATAGATAACAACCACATAAGCTTACTTGATGAATTTGATGATTTGAATAAGAAGAATGAAATTTTAAAATCATCCTATGCTCAATTGGAAAAAGAATTTAAGGATTTTAAGGATGAATCAAAGAATGGAGAGCATTATTTGAATAATCAGTAAGAATGTGTTAGAAGATTTGAACATAATTTTGAAATTAAGAGTGAAAGCTCTTGAGAAAAATAGGAAACCACCAAGACTTGAAGATTTTACTAATCTTATTTTGTATCCAGAAATTTTACAACCCAAGAAGAGATAGAGTAATTATAGAAGATTGATAAATCCATTTCCTGGAGTAAAATGTTATTCTTGTGACATGTTTAGACATATAGCACACACTTTTACCTTGGATAAGAAAACTCATTTAGTGTGGAAACCTAAGATGCATAAACCTAGACATATCTTATATGAATCTAGTTTTATTTTGCCAAAAGAAGAACCCAAACATTTTTAGATTCCCAAGTCTAACATTTGATAGTTTTGCAAGCACGCTCTCATAAAAGGCCTCATGATAGCATTTGGTACCTGGATAGTGGTTGCTCAAAGAATATAACTGGAGACACTGTATAATTTATAATGTTGGAAGCTAGGAATGGAGTAATTGTTACACTTGGAGATAACACCACTAGGAAAGTGGTTGGATCAAATATGATTGGAAACTTGCAAAAATTTTTTATTGAAAATATGCTACTTATAGAAGGCTTAAAGCATAATCTATTGAGTATTAGCCAGCTATTTGATAAAGGATATAGTATAATTTTTTTCCTATTAGCTGCTTATTAAGCAATGTTTATGCTATATTTAAATTGTATCAAAACTCCTAATGCTTTTTGAAAGTTCGTTAGGGATGTTAAGCCCTTATGAACTAGCCCAAGGCTAACCTAGAGGGGGGGGGGGTGAATTAGTATTTAAAAAAAAATTCAATCAAAACACAAATTCATACCAAAGTTCACCATAAAGAAAGTAAAAGTGCATAAATTAAATGTGAAAAAAGTAGTAATAAAGAAAACAAAAATTTACAGTGGTTTGGTCAACTCGGCCTATATCCACTCCCCGGAGGCCCCCTCTGAGTATTGCACTAAACTCAGTGACTCTCCTTTTGCTCCCATAGTAAGGCGGAGAAGCCATTATAAACCTCCTTTCCACCAGCACCGATGATGCAGAGAACCCGACTCCTTTTGCTTCCTCTTGAATCAAGCAGAGAACCTTAATTGATTGATGAAGTAGATCTCTCTCGAATCTCTAAGGACTAGGGATAATGATTAGATAAGATGACTTGGATCCTTGCTTGGAGCAAACTTTGTGAAACCCCTCACAATCTCCTTCTCATAAGTTCCTCTCTCTCTCTCCCTTTCTCTCCCTCTCCTCTAGGCTCTCTCAAGTCAAGATAACAGCAAAAGACACCCTCTAAGGTAAAATAAGAGATATTATATAGAAGAGCTTTGGAATAGCTCTTAATTGCAACAAACTGACATTATCATCCAGGGTTGTCTGGATAACATCCTGTACGATCAGTACAAATTCAGCTCAATCAGCCAAGATGATTTGGGATGATTAGAAGGAAATTTGTTCATATCATTCAGGATGATAGTATATCATCATGTACGATTAGTTTAATTTGTTGAATATCGTTCAGCACATCACCCTGATTGGATGTTTGGACGATGAAAAAATTGCTTTATCATTCAGGTCGATCTCATGATCATCTAAGACGATTAGTATAAAATGGCAAATATCGTCCAGACCATCACACTGACTGGATGTCTGGATGATGGAAAAAATGACTTTATTATCCAGGGTTATCCTAAGTTATCTCAAATGATTAGTTTAATTTAGTACATATCATTGAGAGAATAGCCCTGAATGAACCAGGCTAATTAAACATCATCCATAAAGAATTAAGGTTTTGTTTAATGGATCATCCCGGACGATCCTACAATCGCCTTAGACGATATGATCATTTAATAAACCTTAATTACTTTCCTTAATTAATAGATTAATTTAGGTATAATTATGCTACATCATCTAGGATGATGTCCAATAATAAAAGATACCTAAATAGATCTAGTAGTTGATTCTTTCTGATTTGAGCCTATCGTCCCGACTAATATGAATATTATCTAAGATGATGTGCTTAATGATGGCTGCATTAAATAGGATGTCCTAATTAGGGTTTCTATTTTTAAATGATAGTCCAGGCCGATTTATGGATAGTCCTGGACAATGTGACCAAAAACACTAAACTCTAAAAACAGTCAAAATTTTCTCCCAAGTGTGTTTGTGCAAGGTTACTTAGCATCATGAACCTCTTTGTTTACAATTGACTCCCGAAAAGGAAAAGATTACAAACTGACTCAGACCTAATCTACCTAATCTTGAGCTAGTTCAAATTGTAGTTTTGATCTTGTGGACATGAAATGTTAGTAGGAAAGGCAGTCGTAGAGAAATAGAAGTATTTGCTATCATAAAAATTATATTCCCTGAAATTATATTCGTAATAATCTTCCCCTTTTTGATGATGACAGACACAAAAATAATTAAAGCAATTCAAAGCAGTTTAATGGAAACAGTGTGAGGAAATAGACATTGAACTATCCAACATAAAATCCAATAGAACAAATAGTACAACTAATCTCCCCCTTTTTTATGATGGCAAATACAAAAATAATTAAAGCCATTCAAAGCAGTTTAATGTAAATAGTGTGAAGAAACAAACATTAAACTATCCAACATAAAACACAATAGAATAAATAATTCCACTACACCCCCTTTTAACATCATAAAAAGGAGGAGGGAAACTAAAATATAATCAAAGCATAGACTACCAAATAGAATCAAACTATAATAAGAAAAAAGAAACAACACCATAAAAATGTAATAATCTCCCTTTTTTTTAAATCAAAGCCAGAATATGATAAATTCTCCATGTGATTGAATTAAAAATTTGTAAGAATCAATGAGTCAATATCGTCGAAATATGAAAAATGGTAAAATAACTGATCCTGTTAGCCCTAGAGTAATTAGTCACGATCATAAATTCTGAAATTAAGTCTTTGAAAAATATCAAGTGACACTTGAATTCTTCTAAGATTTAAAAATTTTGAAAGAGAAGGAATCTTTCTATTAGTGAGCTCATTTTATACCTCTTGTTATTTGATTAACGCTCTTTATGCATCTTTTAATTTTTGATACACTTTGTGTATATTTTTTTCAATTTGGCATCATTGTACATCTTTTGGTTTGGCATCATTTGCCACTTTTTTATTTATTTTTGCAAGCTAGATCCTTTTTTCAAAATTCTTAAATATTCTCAGTTGTGATTCTATCTTCTAAATATTAGAGAAGAAAAACTCACTCTCTAATATAAGAATGAATGAATCACAAAATAGAATAAAAAATCATATGATAAATACAACGACAAGATTTCAAAAAATCTAAAGGTCTTATAAAGACTTTGAACATTATATATATATATATATATATAAGATAGATTACTGTAGCAAGATTGAAAAGATCTCAATCGCAAAAACCAGTTGTTAATTTTAGATATACTTTTGTTAAAAAAGAAAATTACACCACTAAAAGAAGTTGGAGGAAAAGGAAATAATCAATGGTGTTTTCCCCTTTAACTTATTTAGAGATGTCAAACATTGATTACAAATTTTTAAAAATAAAAACAAGGCATTAGATATCAATTCAATAGTGACTAAAAGAAAAATAAAATAATTTACAAAAATTAAATCAATAGAAGTAAAATAGATGAAAAGTAAAATAAATAAGGAAAAACTATAAAAGGAAAACAACAGATAAAAAATTAGAAATTAGTAAGAATCAAGTTCACGCATTTATGTCAATCACACCTAATCTGATCCTTAAAGTGCTGAAAGTATCGAAGGACAGTGGTTTAGTAAAGATGTCAGCTAGTTGATTCTCAATTGCTATATGGTGTAACTCAATGTCTCATTTGGTAGCATGGTCTCTAATAAAGTGATGCCTTATGTCAATATGCTTAGTTTTTAAATGTTGGATAGGATTCTTAAAAATGCATATGGCACTAGTGTTGTCACAAAGGAATGAAATTATTCCTACAGGTAATCCTAAATTAAGAACTTGTTGCTTCAACCAAAGAATTTAGGCCACATAACTCCCTAAAGCAATGTACTCAGCATCAGTAGTAGAAAGTGCAACATAGTTTTGTTTTTTGTAGGACTAGGAGACTAAAGACTATACTATGAATTGGCAAGTCCCAAAAGTGCTATTTTTATCCACCTTACACTTTGCAAAATTAGAATTAGAATATCCAATAAACTCAAAAGAAGTGATGTGCATAGGATACCAGATTCCTAAGTTTTGGGTCCCTAAGTGATATCTAAGAATTCTCTTAACTATAGTTAGGTGCGATTCTTTAGGATTAGATTAAAATCTAACACAGAGATAAACAGTAAATATTATACAGGTCGGCTAGCAGTCAGGTAAAGTAAAGATCCATTCATCCTTTTGTACTTATTTTGATCAATTGATTTTTTATTTGGGTCCTTATCCAACTGAACACTGGAGGTCATGGGAGTATTAATTAGCTTAGATTTATTCATTTCATATTTCTTTAAGATGTCCTTTATGTACTTTGATTGATTTAGAAATGTTCCATCTTCCAATTGTCTTATGCTAAACCCCAAAAAGTAGAATAACTCTCCCATCATACTTATCTCAAATTCCCTACTCATTATTTTAGAAAAATCATCACATATACTTTTATCAGAAGATCCAAAAAGTATATCATCGATATTGATCAGAATAATGAGTAATTCATGTCCTACTTTCCTCTGAAAAAGGGTGGTGTCTATGCTCATCTTAACAAATTCTCTCTCTAGTAAGAATGTGCTAAGCCTCTCATATCAAGCTCTGGGTGCCTGCTTTAATCCATATAAAGCCTTTATTAATTTAAAAACATGATTTGAAAATTAAGAACTCTCAAAACCTGGGTGTTACTCTACAAACACATCCTCATTTATTACCCCATTTAAAAAGGCACTCTTAATGTCCATTTGGAAAAGGTTAAATCCTTTATAATAGGAAAAGGTTAGTAGCACTGTAATGGCTTCTAATCAAGCTATAGGGGCAAAAGGTCTCCTCAAAATCAATCCCTTCTATTTGGTTGTACCCCTTAGCCACCAATCATGCCTTATTCCTAACCACCGCACTAGAATCATTCATTTTATTCTTAAAGATCCATTTGGTTCCAACTATATTTTGTCCCTTGGTCTTTCAACAAGCTCCCAAACATCATTCCTAGTAAATTGGTTTAATTCCTCTTACATTTCTAAGATAAAAAATTCATCAAAAAGGGATTGATTAATGATGGTGGGTTCAGTCATTGAAATAAAGACAGAGTAGTTCACTTTCTTCCTAAGTCCATGCCTAGTCTTAACACCTTTAGAAGGGTCTCCTATGATAAGTTCTTTAGGATGTCTTGAAGAAAATCTCCAATCTATAGGCAAGGTGTGTGTAGGTTCTACCATTTCCTCCAAATTTATATTTTTTACTCCTTGGGTAATCTCACCTACTCCTTCAATATTTTGGGGCTCTACCTTCTTCTCCAAATTTTCAACTCCTTGGGTAATCTCTCCAACTTCATATTCATCCTCAACTATAGACTTCTTAGGATTAGATTCATCAAACACTACATGAGTAGTCTCCACCAGCAAAGTCCTCTTATTAAACACCCTAAAGAATTTCCCTACACTTGAATATCCTAAGAACACTCTTCATCAAAGTTTGGGTCAAATTTTCCTAAGTGTGACTTCCCATTATTAAGAATAAAAACCTTGAAGCCAAAGACATGGAGGTGAGAAAGGTTGTGTGTCCTACTCTTAAGGATCTCATAAGGTGTCTTATCAAGTTTAGCTCTAACATTCATCTTATTCAACACATAATAAGTTTTGTTATCCACTTTAGCTCAAAAGTACTTTGGAAGTGAATACATAACATGCAGGGCTCTAGCGGTTTCAACTAAGGTCTTGTTCTTTCTTTCAGCTACCCTGTTCTGCTGAGGGGTCCTAGGAGCTAAAAAGTTATGACTTATCCCCTTATCCTTATAGAAGTCTCCAAATCTCTTATTTTCAAACTCTCCCCCATAGTTACTATAGATGGTCAAAATCTCACAATCTAGCTTTTTCTGTATCCAAGTGAAGAAGGATTTAAACTCAACAAAAGACTCGTTCTTATGTGATAGAAATCTAATCAAAGTAAATCTCCAGTAGTCATTGATAATCACAAATCCATAAAGTTTTCCCCTAAGCTGGAAGTGATAATGGATCCAAACAAATTCATGTGAAGGACTTCTAAAGCTCTAGAGGTTCTAATGTCCTTAATGATGTGAAAAGAGGATTGGACTTGCTTCCCTAGTTAGCAGGCATCACAAAGGTGGTCTTTAGAAAACTTAAGCTTAGGGACACCTCTAACTAGGTCTTTCTGGGTCACTCTCCTAAGGGTTTTTATGCTGGTATTACATAACCTCCTGTGACATAACCATAAATCTTCAGCAATAGTTTTTAAATAAAATGAAGTAGCACATTCAATATTATTTATGTCAAGCATGTAAACATTGTTAATCTGTTTTCCCTATAAAATAGTGTTGTTATTTAAGCTTATAATGCAAGTATTTATGAAGAATTTTATGATCAAGCCCTGGTCATAAAGCTGACTGATATTGACCAAGTTGTATTTTAGTTCATATACAAGAAAAATTAATTTAAATAAAAGGTTCTTGGAGTTTCTAATTATACCTGCACCCACCACTTTCCTGGTGGTGTTGTCTCTAAGAGTAACCTTACCTCCAGCCCTGGCCTCCAGTGAGATGAATTTGTTAGCATCTCCATTTATATGTCGTGAGCATCCATTGTCCATGTAACATATACTCTCATGAGGCCTTTTGTGAGAGTAATTCTACAAAATCATCAAACATCAAATTTAGGAACCCAAACGTGTTTGGGTACCTTCTTATGGAAAGAATAATGTAATGCATGTATTTATGTTGTAAATCATGTAATTTGGGTCTCTATACCCAATATGTACTACGGTGAATAGTGCAAGTGTGTGAGATGTGTCCTAACATGCCACATGAAAAACATCTAACAACCAGAAAAAGGGTTTACTAATCTACTCAGGTGGTGATGCTTCTTTTTAAAATTATGTGATGCATGTAATGTTGATTTATTATTTTCAAAAGCATTAAGATTTTTTAATTTCTTAAACTCTCTTTATAACTCAACATGAGATGACTTCAAGGAATCATGTGCATAAGATAATTCAATATACTTTTTGTTTAATATATCAAACTCATCAAGTATTGACATGTGATTGCTATCAATTTTAGAGTGATCTTTAAGTAAAATTTCATTATTTTTTTACAAAATTAAAAACTCTAATTTAAAACTAGAATGTGATTTTATAAGTTTCCTATATGATGCATAAATTTGTTCAGAAACTTCAAGTGGTTGCTCGTAGGTTAGTTCACATACCTCTTCTTGGTCACTTTGACCAATATGATCGTCAGCCATCAAACACAAGTTTGTTGTCTCCTCTTCACTTCAGTCTCAAAGGACTCCAATGTAGAATCCACCTAGAATGACTTTTGGAACTTGGGTTTTGCCTCACCCTTCTCCTTTCTCGAGTGAGCTTTAAGTATAGGACAATCAGCTTTAACATGTCCCGGCTTCCTGCATTCCAAATAGATCATATCATTAGAATTCTTAAAATTTTTACTACTCTTACCTTTATTCCAATTATGATGGTTCTTCTACTTCTTCCTTAGAAATCTTTTGAATTATCTCATGATTAAGGCAATATTATCACTTTCAGACCCAAAATAACTAGTGTCTATGTCGTTGGCCTTTAGCGCCACAATTTTCTTCATCTTTTTCTCACCTGCAATAAGGTTTCTTTTATTCACCCCTTGCTCATAACCAATGAGTGATCTAAGTAAGTTATCAATTGAATAGGTATTCAAATCTTTAGATTTAGAAATTATAGTAATTTTAACATCAAAGGAAGAAGGCAAATATCTCAATATTTTATTAACCTTTTGGTAATTTGTGAATTATCTTCCTAAAGCATATAGTGAGGTAAAAATTTGAGTAAATCTAGTATACATGTAAGAAATTAATTTAATAGTTTTCATATAAAAAAGTTCGTTGACATGCAATAAAATATTCATCCTTAATTTTTTGACTTCTTTGGTTCCTTCATAAGTGATACACAATTTATCTCAAATTTCTTTACTAGTAGCACAAGTTGAAACATGCATATAATCTTCCTATTTTAACACAAAAAAAATAGTTCAAATATTTTACATTAAGTTATGCTAAATCTCTATCATCAAGAGTCCATTCTGAGAAAGGAAGTGGAGTAGTAATGCCATTAACTTTACTAGACATAGGTGAATAACCTTCTTTAACAAGCATCCACATATGATAGTCAATCAATTGTAAAAATGTAGACATGCGAGTTTTCCAAAAATCAAAAGGAATATTATCAAATAAAGGTGGGAGGGTAATAGAATACCCTTTCATAATATTATGATTACCGGAGTTAACCATGGATCAAAATTCAAAAGTTTTGAAAAACTCAATTTTATGAATCTCGCTTGGATACCACTTGAAAGTTCATTAGGGATGTTAAGCCCTTATAAACTAATCCAAGGCTAACCGAGAGAGGGGAGGATGAATTGGTATTTTAAAATTTTCTCAATCAAAACAAAAATTCAAACCAACGTTCACCATAAAGAAAATAAAACTGTGGAAATGAAATGCAGAAAAAGCAATAATAAAGTACACAAAAATTTATAGTGGTTCAGTCAACTTGACTTACATCCACTCCTTGGAGGTGCCCTCCGAGTATTGCACTAAACTTAATGAGTCTCCTTTTGCTCCTACAGTAAGGAGGAGAAGCCTTTACAAACCTCCTTTCCACCAACATTGGTGAGTCAGAGAATCTGACTCATTTTGCTTCCTCCTAAAGAAGGCTAAGAACCTTGATCAATTGCTGAAGTAGATCTCTCTCAAACCTCTAAGGACTAGGGATGATGATTAGAGAAAATGACTTGGATCCTTGGTTGGGGCAACTATTGTGAAACCCCTCACAAACTCCCCCTCATAAGATCCGCTCTCTCTCTACCTTTCTCTCCCTCTCCTCTAAGCTCTCTTAGGTCAAGAAAGTAGATAAAGATACCCTCTTAGTTGAAATAAGAGATCTTATATAAAAGAGCTTCAGATTAGCTCTTAATTGTAACAAAACGACATTATCGTCCAGGATGATATGGTTATTGTCCTATACAATAAGTTAAAATTCAACTCAATTAGCTAGGATAATTTGGGATGATTAGAAGAAAAATTGTTTATATCATTTAGGATGATTGTATATCATCTTGTATGATTAGTTTAATTAGCTGAATATCATCCAGCACATCGCCTTGGTTGGATGTATGGATAATAAAAAAATTACTTTATTGTCAAGGACGATCTCATGATCGTCTAGGACGATTAATATAAAACGATAAATATCATCCAGACCATCACACTGACTGGATGTTAGGATGACAAAAAAATGACTTGATCATCCATGCCAATCCTAGATTATCCTGAATAATTAGTTCAATTTTATACATATCATTTAGAGAATCTCCCTGAATGAACCAGACCATTTTAACATCATCCAGGAAGAATTAAGGTTATGTTTAATAGATCATCCTAGATGATACTGTGATTGTCAAGGATGATGTGATTATTTAATCAACCTTAATTACTTTCCTTCATTACCAGATTAATTTAGGCATAATTATGCTGTCTTGTCCAAGATGATGTCCTGGATGATGTCCAATAATAAAAGCTACCTAAATAGATCTGGTGGCTGATTCTTTCAGATTTGAGCCTATCATCCTGACTAAAATAAATATCATCCAGGACAATGTGCTTAATAATGATTTTCTTAACCAGGATGTCCTAATTAGGGTTTTTTTTTTTAACTGATCATTTAGGCTGATTTATGGATCATCCCAGATGAGGTGAATAAAAATAGTAAACCCTAAAAGTAGTTAGAAATTATGTCTCAAGTGTGTGTGTGCAAGGTTACTTAGCATCAAGAACCACTTTTTTTACAATTAACTCAAAAAGGAAAAGATTATAAAATGACTCATACCTAATATACCCAATCTTGAGGTGGTTTAAATTGCAATTTTGATCTTGTGGACTTGAAATGTTAGTAGGTAAGATAGTCATAGAGAAACATAAGTGTTTGCTATTATCAAAATTCTATTCCCAAAAAGAGTTGGTTAGAGGTATACCAAAACTAGACTTTACTAAGGATCACCTTTGTGATATATGTCAATTAAGAAAATAGGTAAAGTCCTCTTTTGAGTCTAATAAGGATCTTAGAACTAGTAAACCTTTGGAGATTTTATATATGGATATTTTTGGACCAGTTGGAACTGTAAGTCTAGGAGGGAAGGTATATGGATTTGTGATTGTTGATGATTTTTCTAGATTAACTTGGGTTAAATTCTTATATCATAAGAGTGGATCATTTGAGTACTTTAGAGATTTTTTTACTTAAATTTAGAAAAAATTAAGTTATGAGATTTTAATATTTTAAAGTGATCAAGGAGGAGAAGTTGAAATTGAAAATTTTGAAAATTTTTGTAAGGAAAAGGAATTGTTCACAATTTTTATGCACCTAGAACCCCTCAGCAGAATGGTGTAGTCAAAAGAAAAAATAGAACATTAATTAAAGCCACTCAAGCTATGTTGGTAGAATATTTTCTTCCTAAATATTTTTGGGCTGAAGCAGTTAGCCCTTCATGTTATATTATGAATAGGATGAACATCAGATCAATATTAAATAAAATACCCTATGAGCTTCTTAAGGGGAGAACACCTAATTTATCACATTTGTATATTTTTAGATGTAAGGTGTTCATTCATAATAATAGAAAATCCATCTTAGGAAAATTTGATCCAAAATCAGACGAAGAAATTTTTCTTGGATACTCTAGTATTGGAAAATTTTATAGAGTATTTAATAAAAGAACTTTGGTAATTGAGGATATTAAAAATATTGTATTTAATGAATCTGGAATTTTGGAAGAGCCAAATTTGGAAGAGAATGAAATAGAAAATAACTCCCAAAGGATTAAGAAAGTTAATTTGGAAGAAAATTTGGAGTTTGAAAACTTGTTGTATAGAGATTTGAGATTTTCTAAAAACCACCCTAAGGAATTGATTTTAGGTGAACTTAGTAAGAGTGTTAGGACTAGGCAAGGACTAAGCAAAGAAATCAATCATTCTGCCATTATTTTAATGATAGAACTCATAAATGTAAATCAAGTACTTTCCAATGAATTTTAGATTTGGTAATGTAAGAAGAATTAAATCAATTTGTGAGAAATAATATTTAGGAATTAATTGTAAGGCCAAATGATCAAAGTGTAGTTAGAACTAAGTGGGTATTCAAAAACAAATTGAATGACTTAGGAGTTGTAATTAGAAATAAGGCTAGATTGGTGGCTAAGGGGTATAATCAGATTGAAGGAATTAATTTTGAGGAGAATTTTGCCCCTATAGTGAGACATGAAGCAATTAGGGTTTTGGTAGCCTTTTCTTGCTTTAGAGTTTTCAAATTATTTCAAATGTATATTAAAAGTTTCTTTTTAAATAGGGTAATTCAAGAGGATGTTTATGTTGAACATCCTCCAAGTTTTGAAAATTCAAAATACCTAAATCATGTTTTTAAATTAAAAAAGGCATTAATGGATTGAAACATGCACCTAGGGCTTGGTATGAGAGGTTGAGCACTTTCCTACTTGATAGATCTTTTGAAAAAGGAAGTGTGAACAACACTCTATTTTCAAAGAAATTGGGAGATGATATACTTATTGTATAAATTTATATTAATGATATCATCTTTGTATCTATAAATAAAAATCTTTATGATGATTTTTTAAAATAATGAGTAGTAAATTTGAGATGTGTTTAATAGGAGATTTGAGTTACTTTATAGGTTTTAGCATTAAGCAAATTGAGGAGAGAACATTTCTTAATCAGACGAAGTATGTTATAGACATCCTCAAGAACTATGAAATAGGCAATGCTAAACTTGTTAGTACATTTATGAGTTCCTCAGTTCAGTTTGATAAGGACCCAAAGTAAAAATTGTTGGTCAAAAGAAATTTAGGGGAATAATTAGATCTTTGCTTTACTTTACTAATAGCAGACCTGATATTATGTTCAGTGTTTGTTTGTGTGCTTAATTTCAATATGACCCAAAAGAATCATACTTGATAGTAGTAAAAAGGATTTTGAGATATATCTTGGAAACTCATAACTTAGGAATTTGAAATCCCAAGTTTAGCTCTTCATTTGAAATAATTGGATATTCATAATTGGAATTCGCAAGTTGTAGGGTTGATAGAAAGAATACTTTTGGAACTTATCAATTTATAGGAAATTCTTTATTTTCTTGGTCCAGTAGTAAATAGAATTTTGTAGCCCTACCTATTGTTGAAGCTGAATATATTTCCTTAGAAAGTTATGTGGCATAAGTTCTTTGGTTGAAATAATAATTGATTGATTTGGGATTTATAATAGGTACAATTCCAATTTATTGTGATAATACTAATGCCATTAGCATTTCAAAAAATCCTATTCAACATTCTAGAATCGAACATATAGACATAAGGCATTATTTCATAAGGGATCATGTATCCAAATGAGAAATTAAACTGAACCATGTTTCAACTAAAAATAAACTTTTAGATATTTTTATAAAACCACTAGCCTTCATACTTTTAGCACATTAAGAATAAGGCTTGGCGTGATTGATCTTAATGCTTAATTAAAATTTTTTACAAACTTGATATGTGTTTTTGTTTTTGATTTTCTGTTTTCTTATTTTTTTGTGTGTGTTTTGGACATATTATTGACACATAGGATTTCTTATTTTTGATCGATCGTGCGAATTTTTCTAAGTGTTATATTCGTATTGTACAAAATTATTTTTGTCATGTACGAATTCTATAACATGTCGATTGTTGTTTTGAACTGATTACATAAAGTTTTATTTTTAATACATATCGTACTGTATAATATTTATATCATCACGGATGATTTGTATTACTTTGTCTGTACGCATGTAGATGATTATACGGCCAGAATCAGTTATTATAATTGATCGTACGAACTTGTAGTTTGTACATATGAATCACATGTCATTCAATGTGTGAGATGAACCTAACCATCATTAAAATGATCTTAAATAACTGATCGTCCTGAACGAACACCTGTTCTTATGTACGATCATCTGGTAAAAAATCCTGTACTAAAAGATGCTACGTAACTTGCATGATTACAAAATGTTGTTCTATTTTGAATGTATTCGTTCGTACATACAAAATTCAGTTTGTTATGTACGAACCCTCAATCGTACATTATAAACCCATTTTGTATGTATGAAATATTTTTTTTCTTTAAATAGGAGGACTTTAGAATTCATTTTCATTCACTTCAATAGCATTTTCCAATCATTCTCAACTTAGCAATGGGAAGTTCTAGCAAGCAGAGTACACTCACTAAGGGATCTTCTTCCAGGAGTTAAGATGAAAACTTTCTTTCTAGGGTAAATGAGGATTCTTTCCTCAGATTTGTTTCGGCCAAAATTACTCCTTTGAGAATCCTACTTCAAGAGAATATCCACTTCCAAGTGATGCCTCTTTTCACCACCACTTACTTTGCTTTTATCATGACTTTGATTCATGCCTACAATAAAGAAACTTTTCACTATTTTCTGACAAATATGTCTTTTAGTGAGGATAAGAGTAGGATCAGATCTTATGTTTTTAAGAAGAAGGTAGAAATCACTAAGTAAGATTTGGGAACCATTTTTCATTTAAGAACTCCAGGATTTAGAGCCCACACTTTGAATTTTACATCTAATTTTGACTGGACCAAAATAAAAAAAGTCATTAGAGGGATTGAACAAGTCTGTCATTTGCCTAGGATCTATTCCTTAAACCAAAATGCAAGGGTCATTCAACATGTCTTTAGAACCTCTATTATTCTTAAAGTTGGTGACCACATTAACATTACTCTTCTTCTATCCACTATTACTTATCTTATCATAACTGGTCAAATTATAGATGAAGTCCAACTTATTATTAACTATATTCATGGCCTTTTTTAAATTGGATATGTCTCTCATAAGAGGAAGAAGAACACTACTTTAGGACACCTATTAACATATATCCTTAAGAAGAAGTATAATCTTATTCATCCTGATCCTCTACTTGAATTGCCTATCTACTTCCCTGATGCCTCGTTTCAAGCACTTTTCGGAAAAGGTGATAATTCAAGTGAGGATTCTTAGGGAGAAGGGGGTGCACGAGCACCAGCACCTACACCTGTGCCTTCTCATAGACCTAACTTTCAGGAAATGGTCTAGTGCTTTGACCAGCTAGAGAGTCATTTTAATCAGTGCTTTGATCAAATTCAGACTCATCTAAATTAGTAGGATGCACAATACCAACAGGATATAAGTTGGAGTTGAGGTCAATTCGACTCGGTGAACACCAATGTGGCTATGATGAATATCTATTTTTCTATCTTCAACCAGCCACCTCCTCTAGACCAGGGCCCCTAAGAATTATAGATGTACTTCTTAAGTGTTGTCTTTGTCAGAGCTTAGAGATGTGATGTGATGATTTATATAATGTGTTTGTTTAGTATTTTCTGTACTTTTCCTTTGTTCTAGTTTTTGTTTTTAATGTTTTGTTGCTTTTATTTATGTATTAATATCAGTTATGCTCCATTGTATCACTTCATTAAAATTGAAATCAATAAAAATGTCTTGTTTTATTTAGTTGATTTTGTTCTTTGTTTGAAACGTTAGTTTGCCTATATGATAATCCTAAATTAATTGATCTAAAAAGTATTATAATATGAACAATAATACAATAAATTAATTTTATTAAAAAAAAATATAATCTTTCAAAAATATAAGTTAATTTATAACTCGATCAAGTTAAGGCTATCAATCTCATGTTCTTTTTAGGCATACATTATTTTAATATTATTATTACAATTTTGATGTCTTATTCTTTTTTATTTATCTTTTCAATATAATTATCTTTGTACTTATAGAAGTTTGAGTTTTTAGATTATTGATTTTAGAAAGATCAATTTAAAATTGAAGAAATGTACAAGTATACAAAAATGAAAAGAATGCACAATTGTTCACAAATTAAAAAAAGGCACAAAATTAGCCCAAATATAAAAGATGGACCAAGTGTGCCACAAATATTTGAAAAGATGTTCAATGTCGTTAAATAAGTGTATTGATAATGTTCCTTCCTCTATCTTTTAATCTTTAATTTCAAATCAATATAATCTTCAATTATATTTTGTATTGGAAATTGACTTAAATTAAGCTTCATTTTGCCACTTTTGCAATAATTTTCTTTTTCTATTTATCTAGATTGTTTTATGACCAAGATATATTTATCTTGTCTATGTTATATTTTAATTTAAATATTATGAATCTTTATTTTTCTCTAATGAATACTAATCTTGTTATTGCAATTATAATTCAATCTCTTTCAAGATAAATTATCAAAGGTTTCTCATATGAATTTTTACTTTTCATTTGATTTTTTTTCTTCCTTTTTATTGTTGTCAAATAGAGAGAAATATTATTTATTTGCATTTGATTTTAGAATTTTAGTGTTTGTTAGAGTTGTTTTATTTTTTTGTTTAAAATGTTTTTGGGAGTCTATGAAAAAAAAATTGATTTGTTCTTAATAGAAATTTCTTATATTCACATGCTTATTCTTTTAGGGGGAGTTAAGGAAAAATTTAAGATTTCCAATTTTTTTCAAATAATAATAATTTTGCCATCATAAAAAAGGGGGAGATTATTGAGATAGTTGCTACTTAGTTTTGTATGTTTAATATTCTTGTAAATTGTTTGTTTTTGATCATTCCAAATATTATTGATTTGATTATTATTTTTCCTGACATATTTTGAAAGAAATGTTTTGTTCTTGTGTGTATTAATATTTCAGGTAAATCATACTCCAGATTATTGAAGACTTCAAATTAAGATCAGTTTAGAGTTTATTGTAACTGAAGTATGTATTTTCCATTTTATTGAGTCTGAGAGAGTGTGATTGTTATTGAGTAACTGAGCACACACACACATCGGGGGAGAGTTTAAAATTCATATTTTTTAAACTGATCAAACAATATGATATCACTTCGTACTGGGTGATCTGGTCAGTTATTTTCCCCGATGAGCAATCGAATGAACAAAAAAGAAAATATTTTATGTATGGATCATACGAGATGATCTCAGTTCATACATACTTTCAAAAGTACGAACATATTGAGTTCTAGGTCACATAAAAATAATTTTTCTAAGTATGGATCATACTGTACTAACCTAGTTTGTATATGCTCTCATAAGTACAAATGTCTCGGGTCCATTCTCGCTCAAAAATAATTTTTCTAGGTATGGATCGTAATGTACGAACCCAGTTTATACATACTTTCATGAGCACGGATGTCTCGAGTTCCAGGTCGCATAAAAATAATTTTTCTAAGTATGGATCGTATTGTACGAACCTAGTTCATACAAGCTTTCATGAGTACGAACGTTTTGGGTACCAGGTTGAGTAAAAATTATTTTTCAAATTATGGATAGTATTATATGAACCCAGTTTGAACATGCCTTCTAAAGTATGAGAATGTGAGGTCCCATTTCATTCTGACATTTCATACGGATGAATTTTGAAATTTTCTAAATGTTTGTGCCAGACGAACTTCATTCATACCGAATGATGATCGGGTATGAAATGATTTCATACCGATTCACAATAGGTTCATATGAAACAATATTTAAACTATTCATACGTATAAAATTGGACCATACTGTATGATCCTGTATGTTAAAAATTTTAATTTTCTAGACAGCTTTTCATGTCATTTGTATAAAAGGTCCATTAAAAACTGACATAAAAAATATTATCTTGGTGATTTTTGAAGGGTAATTGAAGGAGAGAGTGTGATAGATTGTTTAAGAGAGAGTTCTTGCTAGTGGAGTGTAGAGGGTTCACAAGGTTACTCAAAGGTAAGGATCTCTATATGATTTATGTTTTTCACTCTTCCTCTTATCTTTCTAGATTATTTGTAATAAGATCTTTGAAGAAGAACTAGTTCTCTACCAACACTTGGAGAGTGTGAACAGTCGATGTTTCTCTGCCGATACTTGGAGAGTGTGAACAGCAGAAGGTACTCTGCCTACACTTAGAGGGTGTGAAAGGATGAAGGTTCTTTGCCTACACTTGGTAGGTGTGAAGGGATGAAGATTCTCTGCCTACACTTAGAGGGTGTGAAAGGATGATGTTCTCTTCCACACCGATGATTAGTGGAAGAGATTTTTGTAAAGGCTTCTCTGCCTTACTATGGGGGAAAAAGGAGAGTCACTTTTGGTAATAGTGTAATACATAAAGAGGGAGTCTTCAGGGAGTGGATGTAGGTTTTGTTTGACCAAACTACTATAAATCTTTGTGTCATTTAAATTTTTGCTGCTTACTTACTGTAAGTTTTTAATTGTATGGTTGAAAGGTTTTGTTTTGAAACTTTAATTAACTTGCTTTATGAATCAACTGGTTTCAATTTTTAAAACCAAAGAGAACTTTTAAAATTACCAATTTACCCCCCCCCCCCTCTTGGTTAGCCTTCAGACATAAATTTAGGTTTAACAACTTAATTTAGATTTAATAAGAATCAACAATATATATTTAGCCTGGTCATTCTTATGGTGCCAATTCTAGGGAAGCCTCTTATATTATATACAATAGCCCTAGAAGAGTCGCTTGGAACATTATTGCCCCAACATAATGAAGAAGACAAAGAGAATATACTTTATTACATCCATTAGAGACTGATCAGAGTAGAAGTGTGATATTTTTAAATTGAGAAGCATTGTTCAGCGTTGATTTTTGCTGTCCAAACACTCCACTATTAAATACTCTCTCATAAAATCACATTAATGTCAAAGATCGCTCAGTGGAAGTTCTTGAGTATAAGGCTCACATTGACTAGTCGCCTAGCCATGTGGGCAGTAATATTACTATATTTTGATATTACATACATACCACAAAAAACAGTATTGAGACATGCTTTGGCCTATTTCCTTGCCACAAATCCAATCCCAACAAATTCTCCATTCAATGATGATTTTCCTAATGAGCAATTTATACAGGTTGAGGAGAATAAAAATTATTTTACAAGAAATATTTTGATGAGGTATCATCAATAAAACGTGCTAGACCTCCAAATCTTGCTTAGGCTCAAGCCAGCATTAGTCTCATTATCATAATACCCGAGGGTGGCATAATGAGATTTTTGTTCAGTTCAACTAAACCCAGACCAATAATGAGATTGAGTATAAAGCTTTAATTATAGGATTGGAGATTACAATCGATTTTGTAATCCAAAATCTATAAATATTTGGTGACTCTCAACTTATGATAAATCATGTCATAGGTATTTATAAGATTTGTAAGCTTAAGTTGTCCCATTACCACTAATGAACCCTTGAGCTCTTGAAGCAGGTGACAAATGTTAAAATAGCTCGAGTTTCCTAAGGATAGAATGCCAAAGTAGATTTCTTGGCCAAATTGGCTAACAAAATGCCGAATACTAATGAGGAGAGGGATATATTCATTGGAGTTTATGACCGGCAGGTCTTGGAACTAGCTCTATTATAATTTTTGATGGGAGAAGAAGTAACAATTTAAGCTACGAAGATACAATTCTGATTGACCTTTAACCTCTCCATCAAATCATTATGTTAGATTATCCATAATGATATCATGTAGCTAAGAGACATAAATCTAGTCAAGCTTCAGAATCATGATGGAATTTCTTAGAATTGAAGTACAGAATGATTGGAGGCAATTATCCATAAGGATATCTTTTCAGACTCATGGTGATTTTATACATCAACCACTAAATCCACTACACCCAATGGTAGCATCCTGGGCATTTGAATGTTAGGGCACAGATATAATTAGGCTAATAGATCCACCGTAATTAGCTCGACATTACTTCATAATGGCAATAACATATCATTTCTCTAAGTGGCTAGAAGTAGCCCCATTCAAAGAAGCCTTGTTTGAATATGTGATTAACTTTTTTACCCATAATATTATTTATAGATTTTGTATACCTTGTCGTATAATTTCAGATAATGACAAAACATTCAAAAGAACCAAAATTTATATGTTCATTAATCGACCTAAAATTTATTGGCGGTACACATCTATATATAACATAAGAGAGAATGGCTTAGCAGAGACCTTTAAGAAGAAACTAGTTAAATTATTGATAAAGATTCTCACTGAGAACAAAAAAGAATGGCATATAAATCTGACAAGGCACTGTGGGTGTATCATATAACTTATAAAATACCAACCTAAGCCACTCCTTATTCACTTGTGTTCTGAATTGAAGCAGTGCTACCACTAGAGATCAAACTAACATCCCTAAGTGTAGTTATTCAATATGATCTCAAGCAAGAACAAAATGCCCACCTAAGAAAGGAAGCACTATATTCACTCGATGAGATTAGACTACAGGCTCAACAAAACCTCAAATTTTAGCGAGGAAGAATGGAAAAATTATTTGATCAGATGGAGATCCCTCGGGAATTTCAAGAAGGGGAATTAGTCTTAACGATGAGAAAGCTAAACATCCCACACTGAAAATTGGTAGCAAATTTTTGTTAAACTGGGAGGGCCCCTTTCTTCATCGATAAGGTGTATAAAGGAGGAGCTTATAAATTAATCGATCTAGACGATTCGAGACCTATGCCACCGATCAATGGCCTGTATTTAAAGAAATAACATGCATTAAAATTTTATATCCAATGTAATATACATTAATCAAAGTGTTATGTGTATATCTATTAATGCATGTCTATATTTATATTTTAAAATTATCATGTGTTTCATGAATGCATTTTAAAATCTTCCATCATATTGGACGCATTTTAAATATTTATTCAGATCGACATCATGCTGTGTGTTAAAATCTTCGAATAAATATTTAAAATCTCTGTGTACAAAGCTTATATAAATTATTCCTATGAAATATAGGGCATTTTGAATATTTATTTGGGTCAAAATCATGATATGCATCAAGATCCCAAAATAAATATTTAAAATATCTAGATTTTAAATGTATTATATTCTAAAATTTCCCTACAATATATGATATATTTTAAATATTTATTCGGGTAGACATCATGTCGTATGCCTAAATTCATTAATAAATATTTAAAATTATCAATACAAATATACTTTCAAGTTGATGGATATGACTTATCTTTCAAAGTATTTGCATGTGATCTTCTGAAAAATTAGGACACAACCTTCTCCAACAAACCAAGATTTTAAAGGTCGGGAAAGAGAATTTTGTGACTACGCACTCTATTATATCAAGTCATAGCAGGTTAAAGTCTTTAAATACTTTGAAGCTTAAGGTTTGAGTTGGTTTAAATGGCTAGATATAACAAGCCCAAATATAGTCAGATCATTGACACCTTCGTTTACTCAACACGTCATAAGAAAGGCCATAATAGTGGAACCCACACTTCGTCCACCCGTCAATAGGGACTATAAGAAGTATGAAGGCTTATTAGACTAGACAAGTTCAAGTTATTGTAGTCTACTAAATCATCCTAATTAAGTAGAGAATCAAAGTTCCGACGGAAAGAAGAAGTCTTGAGACAGTATCGAATGTGTGTAGGCTCCAAATATTCAAACACAAAGGACTCTAAATCTACCAACTTTAGTAAATTCAATATTAGGAAGTGCATTTCTTAAAGCTCAAGTCTTAAGCCAGAATGGGTGTAGAAGGCCAAATCCAATATGCCTAAATATGGATGGATTACTGACAGCTCCATTTACTCAACACATCAAAAGAATGGCCATAGTAGCAGAACCCTCACTTCATCAACCTGTTAGTAGATACTATAGGTAGTACGAAGGCTTATTCCACTCGCAAAGCTCAAGTTTTCATTTCTTACTAAATTCTCCTGATCGATTAAAGAATTTATGTTTTGATGGAAAGGAGAAGTCATGAGCAACTACCAAAATGCATAGGCTCCAAATTATCAACCATGAAGGAGAACTCTAAATCTACCAAATGTAATAGATTCAACTTTGGGAAGTTCATTTCTTATAGCTCATGTTTGAAGCCTAAATGGGTGTAAAAGGTCAGATCCAACATACCTAAATATGGCCCAATTGCTAGTAACACCATATACTCAAAATGCCATAAAAAAGGCCGCAGTACATGAACCCTCATTTTATCAACTTGAGGATGAAGAGCTATCAAATCTTAGCTCACATAATAAGATGAAGTTAAGTGATTAATATTAAAGTCCCCTCAACTAGTTTTTTTTTTTAAGGAGCAATTAATGCATTAAAAGGAAAGAAAGCAAAAAGAAAAAAAAAACTATAGTGTCGATTCCTCATTCAAAATTTTTACAAATGAAGGAGGAATCTTATTCAAGCAAAGTTCTTCCCAAATGAAATTGTTAGCCAAGGCATACTTAGCACACCAATACGCCAACTTGTTTCTACTTCTATCAACATAAGAGAAAATAACAAAATTAAACTCTGAAAGGAAATCAAAGTCTTCTTCATCCTTGAAGCCATTAATCCTTGCCTTTTGAAGCCTTCTAATAACATTTGTATTATCCCCTTCAATGATAGATCCTTTGTATTTGAACATCCAATCTTTAATTATTTCTTTCAAAGATTTGATTGCTAGAATCTTCAAGTGAAATACATCCCAATGAATGTATTTTTTTCCAAAGGCCAACAAAAATCTCCCCTTACTATCACGTATGACACCTCCAATACCAGCTTTATAGGAGTTATCAAGAGAAGCATCTACGTTGATTTTTAACCATTCGAGTGGAGGGGGATGCCAATTTTTGGACAGCCTAGGAGGCTGGTTAACATCCCGTTGATCCGAATTGGTTTTAACAATCAATTTAGATGTAGAAGAATAACAAACTGCATTTGCAACCACCAAAATAGCTCCTTCTACCACTTTGTCATGTGTCAATTTGTTTCTAGCTTTCCGAGAAAAAATAGGATATTGAAGAACAAATTGAGAATCATACTATTATGAGCTGCTGTATGTTCCATCCAACTACAACAGTCCTGAAAGTTTTGAAAGAAAGGAATCCCAAAGCCCCATTTGTTTAATTGAGAGAATGCCTCCTTGATCTTGGAGCATTTGCAAAGAATATGCTCCATATCTTCAATGCCGTCCATGCACCTAGGACATGCTTCATTTCCTCGTAATCTTCTCCGAGCCAGATAATGATAAGTTGGTATAGCTTCCTTGAATAGTCTCCAGCAAAAGATTTCCACCCTTGGGCTGAGATTGGCTTTCTTCATCCATTTTGAGTATTTACAATCTAGCAGATTTTGAAATCTAGCATCAGCAATCATACCAGGAATTGTTCTCCCCGATTCCTTGTGGATCAACTCTTGATTATCTTCCCATTGTTCACTCCTTATAGTTGTTTGTAAAATGAGTTCCACCATTTCATTACCAAAAAATTTCCTCAATTCAGCCACATTCCATTCATTATCTTCAATGAACCTCTCCAGCAAAACTGGTTCTTCTCCTTGAGGAACAACAAAAGAGAGCCATTCATTTAAGCTACTATCAAGCAGCCACTTATCTTCAAATACTTTAATTTTAGCCCCATTTCCCACACTCCATTTCAGAAATGGTTGCAGAGCTTTGCCTCCATCAGTTAAGATTTTCCAAGAGGAAGAAACATTCCTCTTTAAGTTGTCTTCAATGATTCTGGATCAGTATTTTGGAGCCAATACTTTTAATAAAAAAGAATTTTTATTCAAAAATCTCCAAGAAAGTCTTGCTCTCAGTTCAGCCACTTTGGAGGTAGGTGAGCACAATCCCCTTCCTCCTTTATTAACCGATTTGCATAGATCCTCCCATTTAACATAATGAATGCCAATTTCACCATTGGGCTTATTCCAAATAAAACTTCTGCATAACTTGTTAATTTCTTCAAGTTTACTTATAAGGACCAAGGAATGAGTCCATAGAAAGTAGGGATAGCCAAAGAAACTGACTTCACTAAAGTTATATTCCCAGCCAAGGATAATAGCTTGCTTCCCCAAGTGTTGATCTTCTTTAATGATTTCTCAATGATGAATTGATAATCATTAGCCTTTAATCTTCTCGATGTCATTTTGATCCCAAGGTAAGTAAATTCTTTTACTTCCTTGATTCCCAAAGTTCTTGTAATAGCCTTCCTCCTCCTTCTATCAACCATCTTCCCAAATAAAATTCCAGATTTCCCCATGTTAATGCTTTGTCTAGTCTAGTTGCTGAAATTGGAAAGGATCCCTTTCACCTTCAAAGCTACCTTCTTACTTAATTCCGAATATAACAATACATCATCAGCGTAAAGAAAGTATGAAATTCGAGGTCCATAAGTAGAGATATTAACTCCAATGGAAGTCAAAGCAAGTGCATTTGAAAAAAGTTGGGAGCACAAAATAAAAAGAAATGGGGACAACGGGCAGCCTTGCCAGAAGCCACTCTTGGCTGAAATCCAATCCGATTGGCTCCCATTAATAATAATAGAGAACCTTGGTATTAACACACATTCCAAAATAAATTTGGAAAATAATGGAGGGAAATCAAAGTATTTCAAGACACCTTCAAGAGTATCCCAAATCATTGAGTCATAGGCTTGTTCCATATCAATCTTGTAAGCTACTAGCCCTTTAGTAGAGTTTGAAAACCTGAATTTGTGAAACACTTCTTGAACAATCAAAACATGATCTGAAATAGATCTCCCTTGAATGAATGTCGCTTTCTCCTCTGAAATGACTTTGGGAATAATCAAAATGAGTCTATTAAGAATAACTTTAGCTGCCACTTTGTAGACAGAGTTACAAAGGCTAATTGGCATATAGTTTGAAGGACTCAAATGATTTGAATCCTTTGGAATTAAAACTATCAAAGTATATTTCCAAGACTTCTCCATTTCTCCATGATGAAGAAAATATGTGATAGCATTCAAGAAATTATATTTTATGATTTCCTAGTAAGATCTCAAAAAGGAATATGTGATTCCATCACATCTTGGTGCAATGTTGTTGCCCAAGTTTTTTATGACGACCTCTACTTCTTCCTCCGTGAAATCTCTAGACAACCAATTTCTGTCTCGACAATTCACTGTGGAATTCGGTTCAGGCCATCCCTCCAATGAGCTCACCCAGTGCCTCCATTTTTGTTTGAAGAATTTGATCAAAATTCCCTCAATTTGATTTTGATCTTCCATAACATTCCCATCCTCATCTTTGATCTTCACAATGTTGTTCAACCTCTTTTTTGCACTAGCATAGGAATGAAAAAACTTGGAATTGCTATCTCCATTAGTCATCCATTTGATTTTGGCTCTTTGTTTCCACCAAGTGTTCAATCTAGCCATGATAGAATTCAGCTCCAGCACTTTGGCTTTTAATTTCTAGCATTCTTCAATGGATAGTTGACCCATTTCAGCTTCTAAATTTTGAATTTCCAGTATTTCCTCCATCAACTTATCCATAGATAAATTCAAGTTCACCTTTTTTGCCTTACTCCAAAAGAATAAATATCTAAGAGATCTTTTAAATTTTGAGTTTAAAATATGAGCATGACTTCCTTGATAGTTAATGGACCAAGCTTTCTTGACAACCTTGAGAGCAGCCGGATATGAAATCCATACATCCTCAAACATAATAGATTTTACAGGTGGAATTTTTGAATTGATAATATTGAGGATTATTGGGCAATGGTCGGAAGCTACTCTAGCTAAGTGCTTAACAATCAATTAAGAAGATAAATTTAATGCATAAGAGTTAAGGAAACACCTGTCAAGCCTTTCCATTATCCGAGCTCGTCCAATTTTGTTGTTGCACCAAGTGAACCGGGTTCCATTGAAGTTTACCTCATGGTAATCATTGTTGGAGAAGAAAGACTCCATTTCTTTAGAGCCTTGAGTATATTGAAACCTTTTGCCACATTTTTTGTCTTCTCTTGAAGTGAGACAATTGAAGTCTCCAACTATCACCATAGGAAACCCAATGGATGAATTGATTTAGAGCTTCTCCCAGAGTTCTCTTCTTTTACAACAATCTTTATTTGCATAAACTACAGCCACCCTCCATTTGCTGTTATTGTTGATCAAAAGGTCTCCAATGATGCATTGATTAGAAGAATCTACCATTGTAAAATCAGCTACATTTGCATTCCATAAAATAATAATGCCACCTGGTAATCCGTTAGAGGACACCATATCATAGTTCCAACCATCTCCAATAAGATTGTTAACTTCTTTTCTTTCAAAAGAAGTCAATTTAGTTTCCAATAATCCCACAAAAATCACATTATGCAATCTCACAAATTCTTCAAGGAATAGAGAAGCACTCCTCTTTTTTGCTCCTCTACAATTCCAAAAGGCTAACGAATACATTAATGAATGATGATGGATTGACTCCCTAAGGTACCTTTTGCTTCCATTTCCATCCTCCTGCTCCTCAAATTTGAATTGATAGGACCCAAGTCCTTCAATTGTTTAGATTTTTTCTTCTTCATTGTATTACATTCATCTTCATTACATTATATCAAAGGAGTTGAGATACTACTAGAACCAGAAACAATCTTGTCTATAGGTTCTTCCAAAACTTGGTTTTCAACAGTGAAATCTGGAACAATCTCTCCCTCTTCTACTTGGCTACTCAATAAACTGAATTTGTTATTGCTGGATTGTTTCGAAATGCTCATACTACCTGGAATCATAATTTAAGATTCAGAATCATGCCTTGTTTGTTCCTCAACTATTACTTCTTGTTCATTGAGTGTTGCCATAGGATCTTCAGTAACAACTTGAATAGAATCTGATTTCTCCTTATCAGCATTCCCAGAAAAATTAGTAGTCTCCTTTTTCTTCCACAGATTTTTATTAACTTTCTGTTGAGGATGGTTGTGAACTTGAATTTGATTTTGATAATTGAATTTCTTCCTACCTGTATTAACAATTAGTCATGGCCCATAACCCGGTTCTTCTATAGCTTTTTCTGCAATACCAGTTTTAGATACATAAACTTTCCCTGATTTGAATTTCTCTTCCACACCATATTTACAACCTTCAATATTGTGTCCAATTATACCACACTTAAAGCAGAAATTAGGCACTCATTCATACTCAATTCTTTGATAGAATCTCCGACCTTTCCCTTCAACCCAAACACCATGAGGAAGC
This sequence comes from Dendrobium catenatum, assembly GCF_001605985.2. NCBI lineage: Eukaryota > Viridiplantae > Streptophyta > Magnoliopsida > Asparagales > Orchidaceae > Dendrobium > Dendrobium catenatum. The sequence goes on from NW_021318719.1 coordinate 888,579, forward strand.
TTGCTATCCAATTGGATCCGGACACATACACTTCCAAATTCTCTCCTTCTCCATTGGAACATGTTTCCATCAATCAAATATGGTTTTCCAACCATTGATGCAATCCTACACATATTGATATTATCCCAATATTGAAGAGGTAGATTTGGCAATCTAATCCAAATTGGAGCCGTCAAGCCTTTTAAAGAATTTGTAGAAAAATGTTGAGACCATTTATCCATACCAATAATTTTGCCGTTGACAAACCATGGACCTTTTGTCATCACTGCTTCCATGTGTTCTGGTTCATAAAATGAACATAACACCCATCCCATGCCTAGCATAGTCAAATGAAATTTTCCAAATTGCATCCACTGTCTCCTGAGATCAGAGCTAATAATTCTTAATGGAGGATCCCCTCCAAAAACCTTGATGATAATTGAGTTGCAGAGTTTTTCTACATTTTCTTTTTCATTTTGCTCATGTAATTTCATGGTCACGCCGTCTTCAACAATGAAATTTCCAAGCTGTAGATTCGATACTTTGATATATTCCTTTTTCCTCCATGCATTTTTTGTTTCTCCTTCATGATCTCCATTCAGACTTGGAACAACATCACCACCGATTCCTTTATCAGCTGACTCTACCTCTCTGACTTTTAATAAATCAGAGAATAAGATTTTCTCTGGTTCACAAATCAAATGTTGTATAGTTGAGCTCTTCTTTTCTTCAAGTTTTTCCATGTTTGCAGAATTTCGACTTCCAAACCAGTTGCGATCAAGCATCTTCATCTCCTGGCCATTCATAATTCCATTGGAAGAGGGGCTATAAATCATAATTGGTTTGGAAGACGGCGATGCATCTGAACCTTCAGAAGGTTTCAATGCAACCCTGTCTTTTAAAATTTTTTTAACATCTTCTTCAATCAATATGCTTTTTCCTTTCCCAATTACCTCCGGCTCTCTCCTTGCTACTAAAACTCCTTTGATAACAATTCCATTGTTGCTTTTGGATTTGTTAATCTGACCAAATCCAATTTTTCCGTCGCCTAACGCTAGAGGGGAGAGAATTTGACGGGATGAACCATTCATGACCTTCGTCACTGAATGATGATCTTCCATAGTTCTGCCGGCAGGAAGATGCCGACGAACGTCTGCCACCATCGATCTCCGAAACTCCCACGAATAGAAAAAATTTGAAATCCCGTGAAAAATCCAAACTATTTTCTTAGAGTTTCTCTCACTACTTTCTCCAAAGGATATCACTATCTATCCCCTCAACTAGTTAATGATCAAGATATTACCTATATTTGGTACTACCAACCAAATCCAAAACATGCAAATCCTTTAACAAATCAGTAAAGCTTCAAATGTGGATCAAAAGAATATTTATTCAATAAGTACACCAAAGCTTAAAGCTTAAGGAAGAAGGTACCAAAATCTTTGGATCCAAGATAAAGATACAAAAAGAAGCACCTTAAATGATATCTAAAAGTGTCCCAAAAAATTGGGGGCATTTTAAATATTTATTTGGGTCGGTATCGCACCGCATGATGAGATCCCTAAATAAATATTTAAAATTTCTTTCTAAAATGTAGCTAAAGGAGGGAATAATAAAAGATCCTCAGTAAAATGAATGTGACATCCAAAAAAATATAGTTTGAGCAAGATATAATCAGTACAAGAAACAACAAAGCCCCACCAGTTGATGAATCTAAAAAATTTAGATAAGTCTTGAATGATATCAATAATATAGAATGGAAATAGTGCATCTATATATGATTGAGACAAAGAAAGATGTTAAGAAGTTATTAAAATTCTAGAAACCAAAGTAATAGTCGTGGTAAAAGAAGAGCAGAATATGGCGATGCTATATACTACCATCAATCCATAATGTGATACATAAAGAACCTTAGTATGAAGTATTCTATCACTCTAATATGGATATCTACTTAATAAGATCAAACATGCTAATCATATTGATGACTACAAGTGTATCTAAGGATTTATAAAGCACAAAGATAGACTCTTTGAGATCTATAAAATGAAGATCTTAGCTTGACATCCAAATAAGCCCATGGAGATCCCCAAAATAAAACCAAAGTGTGATATTTAAAGTAAATATCTAGATATCCATAAGGTCAATCAACATACAACAAATGTGGTTTAGTCTAAATGTATTCCATGGCTGAACATGATGCCTCTTTCTCCCATCAAATCAAAGCAAGACAACACCCAAACTCCCCATCCCATGGCCTCCAACCCATTAGCCTCTACCTACTTGAGCTGCAAGCCAAATCTGGTTTCTTCTAGAACCGATGTAATACCCGACCTCTATAACTTTATCTGCCCTCCACCTCATCATCGCCAACCATCACAAAGGTATGAATTTTAAACTTAGATCCTCATTCTCGAAATTTATGGCAGACCGACAAATCCATCATACGAGATCTCATAGCACAGATGGAGGAAACCCGATGCGATGCATATGTCGAGGCGGGTAATCACTAGAAATTCTATTTTTGGTATTTATGTCATACCAGAGAACCACATATATGCTCTCTCATAGCATGGTAGGAGGGAGCCTGCGCAATGTATACAATGAGGTGGTTAAGCCTTATACATGCTCATATAGCATGGTGGGGAGTCTTTAAGTACCTATACACACACTTGTGTCACGGTAGGAAAACCCACTGATGTTTTCATGCTGGTGCTTTGGAGCCCCATAAATTCTCTAGTAGTATGGTGGGATGAAAGATATATGGCCCGGTATCCCTTGACACATACCATACATGCTTTAGTAGCATGGTGGGATGGCCTAATTTCATGTAGTTTTCTCTAAATGTCGGATACATTAGGAGGCTACCAAAATTTCACCTAAAAACACAGAGGACTTATACAACAAGAAAGTAGGGGACTCGAACTGAATTAAATTTTAACTTAAATGAACTACAAGGAGTTGATTGAATGGAAGACAAAGAACAAAGTTTAAATCCAAATAATAAGTGAATTCCATAACAAAATATAAATATCAAAGGTGGAATTTAAGTCATCCAAATAAGCATTAATCAACAAAGAAGGGAACTTGAAATCAAAGTTGAACCAAAAACAAATGAACCTGAACTCATGTTGGAATTGATTTGAACATTATGCCGACATGAAATGAACATTTAAACTCAAGCAAAGACTTGAGTAGGAAAACTTGAACTTGGAGTTGGATTCCTATTCAAACAAATGCAAAGAGATTGCAAGTATAAATCATTTACAAGTGACAAGAAGAACTTGAAGGATACTTGTAATATTGGACAAGACATGTCTCTAAGAAAACATTGATAGGATTTATAAGGAATGGGAATCCTGCCTACAAGCCATAATGCTAAAATATGTAATTGATTCATAAAAGCCACATCAAGTAGAGAGCAATTTGCTAATTAGAATGAAAAGGTTAGTGTTATCATTCTTATTGTGAGAACTTCATGGAGTATGCAATGATACATTTGAAACCAAAAACATGAAGCTTTCTGATCAACATTAAGAGATTAGTATATCAACTCAAATGTTCACTATACAAGAAGAGCAATATATGCATGAGAAAATGCAGCCACTTACATATGATTGGGAAATTGAATATAGTGCTTACATAAACATAACTCATTTGTGAAGGAGAGATTTTTATTAAATAGATAAATTGAGGGAAAGATGAGTATGGTCCATATAGTCAAGCAAGTACACCAAATTCCTACAAGCATAATTCACTCATAAATGATAATGAAATTCATTGCTTTGATTGACTTGAAATGATTGCTAAGACTACAATGAACATAATGACTTCGATAACTAGTAAGCGACTTGCAATGCGTAAGGAATGGATCACCTACAAAATGCAATAACACACATAATGAATACGGTGGCTTACAAATGGTCAAAAATAAGGACACATCGTATTTTTTTGATGACATTTACTATTTGCAAAGAGTGCGCAATTGATACTCGAAATAAAAACCAATTCACTTATGAGGTATATAGAACAATCCTAATTGCAGACAAATAGTAGTTCAACATGATGAAGAGTAAGCGGATGAAAAAAAAACTCATATGCAAGAAAAATAGTTTCTTAAGTATATCCAGTGGGGAACACTAGTAATGGTATTCAAGGGGGGCGGGGGGGGGGGGGGGGTGGCGCAGAAAATTAACACCAACATTTTACAAATACGATAAAACTATTGCGGAAGGCATATTCAAAAATTCAAAGAAAATGTAGTTCTCATGTGACTAGTGTCAATTGATTTTGATATATGGGAATTGCACAAATCAAGTAAAAGGGTGTTAAAGTCCCTACAACTGATGTCAACTATTATGCAGATGCCTATAAGTTGTCGTATGAGACTCGTTCTACGAACCATATATTAACTAAAGATGAAAAAAAAATGCAAGGTGCATAGACAACTTTTGGCCACCATTGGATATGTTTAACATGTATAGTGTATTATTTATAAGTTCAATACAAGAAGAGTTATGACACATATAAGCTCCTACAAACTGTTGTAGGGAACCTATCATGTCCACAAAGTGCTATCCTCGAGAAAATACATAAGAGCTTTATCAATTACAAGCTCCTATGGCCAATAGTGAAATCACTAAATGACAAGAGGGGGGGTTAATTATGAAAATCTTTTTCTTTATAAAAATAACCCTAAACAA
>NW_021318719.1:893357-901141 GCF_001605985.2 Dendrobium catenatum
CAATTCAGGGGGAGTTTAGGAGATTTTTTAAATTTGATATCATACAAACAATAATTGTTTTACCATCATAAAAAAGGAGGAGATTGTTAAGATAGTTGCTATTTGCATGTTTTACACTTTTGCAATTTGTATAGTTTTGATGATTCCAAACATTATTGTTCAAATGTGTAGTTATCTCCTAATAATTTTAGAAGATTTGTATTTGCTCTTGTGTTTACTAACATTTCAGAAAAATCGAACTCCAGACTACGAAGAATTCAAATCAAATTCAACATGAGATACTTTGTGAATTTGAAGCTTGTACTTTTCTTTGAAATAACCTTGAAAGTGAGTGATTGTAATTGAGTGAATAAAAACACACACACACACATAAGGAGATCATATAAAATTTATACTGATCGTACGGGACGATATCAGTTCGTATGGGTTGATCAGACAGTGATCTCCTATTAAGATCACATGGAACGAATAGGAACTGGCCTGAAAAAATTTTTAAGTCCTATTCGTCCAGGACAAAATTAAAAATCGTCCGGGACGATTTGTTCTCAGTAAAATTTTCGTCTAGAAGAAATTAAATTATTGTACATGACGATTTTCTCTCTGTAAGATTATCATCCAGACGAAATTAAATATCATCGAGGACGATCTGGTCTCTGTAAAATTTTCGTCCAGACGAAATTAAATTATCGTACATGATGATTTGCTCTCTGTAAAATTTTTGTCCAGACGAAATTAAATATCGTCCAGGACGATCTGGTCTCTGTAACAATTTCGTCCGGACGAACCAATTTTCGTCCAGACGATACAACTGACTTAGGATGGTTTTTCTGTAGTTTTTTTTGGAACCGACGTTATAAGAACCGTTCGTACCAGACGAACTTTGTTCGTACGTGACGATCAGCTTGTACGAAAATTTTTCGTACACATATACAAACAGGTTTGTTTCAAGGCTTTTAAGTAATATCGTCCTGGACGATCCATGATCGTACGGGATGATCCACTGCGTACAGAATTAAAAACTTGTAATTTTTGGACGGTTTTTCTTGTCTTTTGTATATATAGTCCAAATTAGACTGCCACCCAATCTTTTTATCATTTGATCTTCATGCCTTTTGAGAGAATAGCCAAGGAGAGAGTGTAAGAGTGTATTCAAAGGAGGATTCCTACCACTGGAGTGTGAAGGCTTCACTTGGAGTTGAAAGGTAAGAATCTCTACTTATGAATTGAGATTACTTCACTCTTTTCTTTCTTCCTTCTAGATTCTTGTGAGAAGATCTCTCAAGGAGATCCGGTTCGCTGCCGACACTACAAGAGTGTGAACAGCCGAAGGGTTCTCTGCCCACACTAGGAGAGTGTGAACAGCCGAAGGGTTCTCTACCCACACTAGGAGAGTGTGAACAGCTGAAGGGTTCTCTACCCACACTCGGAGAGTGTGAAAGGACGAAGGGTTCTCTATCCACACTAGGAGAGTGTGAAATGACGAAGGGTTCTCTGCCCACACTAGGAGAGTGTAAAAGGACAGACGGTTCTCTGCTAACATTGGGGATTATGTAAAAGGATGACGGTTCTCTGCCATACCGGGCAGTGGTGAAAAGAGTGTTTTGTAAAGGCTTCTCCGCCATGCTATGGGTGCAAAAGCAGAGTCACTATTGGTATTAGTGCAATACTCAGAGGGTGCCTCTGGGGAGTGGATGTAGGTCTGGTTTAGACCGAACTACTATAAATCTGGTGTCATTTACTTTACTGTTTTTACTTTTCCGCATTTTATTTTTGGTTTAAAAAACTCTGTGGTTGAAAAACGTTTTCTATAAAAACTTAATAAAAATTTTCATTTCGGTTCAACACTTTTTCAAAGAGGGTTTAAATTTTTAAATATATCAATTCACCCCCCCTCTTGGTAGCCTTGGGACATTAACTTAGGTCTAACAACCTATTTACTAGACTCAACAAAAATAAGATCCATTCAAAACTTGGTTACAAAGAAAATATCTCATATATAATATACCAAAGTAATTTGTCTCAATCATGTAATTTGAAATCAAGCCTTTGAAAATATCAAATAGCCTATGAGTTCTTCTAAGTTTTAAATGTTTTGAAAAGAGAGGATAGCTTGCATTTTGTGGGCTCATTTTTTTCCTCTTGATACTTTGATTGTCTCTTTGAGCATCTTTTAATTTTTGATACACTTTTGTGTATACTCTTTTTATTTCAATTTGGCGTCTTTGCCAAATTTTTTTTTTATTTTCGCAAGCTAAATTCTCTTTTATAATATCTTAAAAAATATTCTTAGTTGTGAGTATATCTTCTAGATATTAGAGAATAGGAGCTCTCTCTCTAACATAAGGAAGAATCAAGTCACAAATCTCTATCAAATGATATGTGCAATGGCAAGATTTCAATTAATTTGAAAGATATATAAAAACTTTGGACATTATATATTAGGATAAATAATTGTAGCAAGATAAAAAATAAGATCTTATTTTCAAAAACCATTTGTTAAAAAGAGATAGACTTTTGTTTGGAGAAGAAAATTATACCTACTAAAAGAGATTAGAAAGAGGGAAAACATCAACGGTGTTTCTCCCTTTAACTAATTTAGAGATACTTAGCATTGACATTAAATCTCCAAAATCTAAAAGCTTGAAAGATCATCATATAGAAAACCAAAATTAAAATAAAATAAGATCAAATAACTAAAAAGACAAAATGCAAGTACGAAAAAAATAAAACCTACATTAAACAATAAATGCATTTCAAGAAATTATAAAGCAGCAAGTTTAAGCAATTTATGAGCTGCGAGCCTTCATTTGTCCAAGTATCCTATGCTCTCACGTGGTCTTTGGTGGGAGCAATCTTACAAGAATCAGCAACTATCAGATTTAGGAACCCAAATAGGTTTGGGTCCCTTCTAATGAGAAGTAGAATGTAATGCATGTGTGCTATGCTTTGAATTATGCAATTTTGGTCTCCACACCCAATGTGTACTATAGTGAACAGTGCAAGTGTGTGAGATGTATCCTAGCATGCCACATGAAAAACATCTAACACCTGGAAAAGGATTCGTTAAATGGCTTGAGTTATAATGCCTCTTCCTAGGTCTTGGCTTTAGATCAAAAGTTGGTGTCATCCAATTTCTCTTAATTGAGTCCAATTCATCTTTAAGCCTCAAGTTAGTATTTTCTAAAGAATTATTATCAATCCTCAAGTAGCGCTCTATCTCTTTAGATTTCTTCAAATCATATTTGAGTGAGGTGTGTGAAACTTTTAATGCATCATGCTCATCACTTAATTCTAAATGCTTTTTTTTTTAAATCATCAAATTCATCAAGTAGAGCCATGCAATTTGAATCAATCATAGAATGATCATTGAGAATAATTTCATGTTCTTTTTGTAAATTTGAAAGTTCCAATTTTAAACTAGCATGAGTTTTCTTAAGTTTTTTGTATGATGAATGAATTTTCTCACAAATTTTAAACAATTGATCATAAGTTGGTTTACATATATCTTCTTCATCACTTTGATCAAGATGATCTTCCACCATTAAGCACAAGTTTGTTGTTTCGTCTTCAGGTTTAGTCTCCGATGAATCAGTTGCAGAATCCGCCCAAAATGCCTTTTTGAAGTCTCTTTTTTTCCTTCCTATGCTTGGGTTTTTCCTCACCCTTTTCTTTGCTTGTGTGATATTGAAGTGTAGGACAATCCGTTCTTACATGACCAGGATTCCTGCATTCAAAGCAAACAACATCAGAAGATCTTTTAGAATATTTATTATCCTTACCTTTTCTCCAACTTTGATGATGCTTGTGTTTCTTCCTTAGAAAATTTTTGAATTGCCTTGTGATTAAGGAAAATTCATCGCTTTCAGACCCGGAAGAGTCAGAGTCCGATTTGTGCGCTTTCAGTGCCACTATTTTCTCTTTATTTTTCTCACCTGCATCAAGATTTTTTTGATTCATCCCTTGCTCGTAAGCAATGAGTGAGCCAAGTAAGTTATCAATCGAATAGGTGTTTAAATCATTAGATTCAGTTATTGCAGTGATTTTAGAATCAAAAGAGGAAGGCAAGCATCTTAAGATTTTATTTACTTTTTCATAGTTTGAAAATTCTCTTCCTAAGGCATGCAAAGAAGTTACAATTTGAGTAAACCGTGTATATATATCATAAATTGATTCAGAAGGTTTCATACGAAAAAGTTTGTAGTCATGCAAGAAAATATTCAAATGAAATTATTTCACTTCATTGGTTCATTCATAAGTAATGCACAACTTATCCCAAATATCTTTTCCAGTAGAGCAAGTAGAAACATGCATGTAATCCTTAGACTTTAAAGCACAGAAAAAAGCAGTTCAAACACATCGCATTCAATTGAGCTAAATCTCTTTCATCGGTAGTCCATTCCGTAAAAGCAACTTTAGTTTTAATTCCATTAATTTCATGAGTAGGTGGAGAATATCCTTTTTTAATAAGCATCCACATGCGATAGTTAGTTGATTGCAAAAAAGTAGACATGCGAGTTTTCCAAAAATCAAAAGGAAGGTTGTCAAATAAGGGAGGTCGTGTAATAGAATATTATTCAGTTGTATTAAGATTCCCAAAGTTAGCCATGGATCAAAATTCAAAAAAATTTCAAACTTTGTTTTTATGAATCCCGCTCTGATACCACTTGAAAGTTTGTTAGGGATGTTAGGGCCGATGAACTAGTCCTGAGGCTACCCAAGGGGGGGGGGGGGTGAATTGGTATTTTTTTAAAATTCTTTGAAACTAAGAAATAAAATCACAAACCAAAATCACCATGAAAAAATAAGTGCGGAAAATGAAAGTGCCGAAGCAGTAAAAAGAACACAAGGGTTTATAGTGGTTCGGTCAACTTGACCTACGTCTACTCCTCGGAGGCGCCCTCCAAGTATTTCACTACCAGCGTGACTCTCCTTTAGTCCCCAAAGCTAGGCGGAGAAGCCCTTACAAAAACACCTCCTTTTTTCCACACTAGGCAAGGTAGAGAACCCAACTCCTTTTGCTTCCTCCTGAAGGAGGAAGAGAACCTCAATCGATTGTTGAAGCTTACCTCTCCCAACCCTTCCAAGGATAAGAGACTCTAGGGAAGAAGAAGTGGAACAATGCTTGGAGCAACCCTTGTGAACTCCCTCACAAGCTCCCCCTCACAAGATCCTCTCTCTCTCTCCCTCTCTCTCTCTCTCTCCTTTAGGTTTTCTCAGGTTAAGACAGAAGCTAAAGATCTTCAAAAACATTGAACAAGAGCTCTTAAATAGAAGAGCTTCAAAGGAGCTCAATAATTGCAAGTTGCCGACTTTATCATCTAGTACGATAATAATATCATCCTATACGATTAGTTCAAAATATAGACAAACGGCCAGCACATCGCCCTGAAGAAGATCTGGACGATTGAAAATTGGCTTGATCGTCTCGGCCGATCTCACGATCGTCCCGGATGATTAGTTCAAATCAGAGGGAAATCGTCCAAAGCATCGCCCTGAATTCGAGCTGACCGATAGTTATCGTTCAGGAGTAACTAAGGGGTTTTGAATAGATCATCCTGGCCGATCTTGCGATCATTCTGGGCGATGTGATTGTATCAATCATCCTTAATTGCTTCCCTAATTGCCAGATCAATTTAGGCATAATTGTGCCATATCGTCCAGGCCGATCTCATGATTGTCTTGGCTGATTTCTAAAAATACAGAATACCTAAATTGATTATGGCGGCTATTTCTTTCTATTTTGAGCATATCATTCTGGCCGATACAAGTATCGTCTAGGCCGATCAAATTATTACGGCTGCCTTAACTAAGAAATCCTGATTTGAATTTCTATTTTGGACTCGATCGTTCAGGACGATGTAAATATCGTCCGGGATAATGTGAGTAAAAACACAAATTCTAAATCTCTCAAGTGAGTGTGTGTAGAGTTACTTAACATTAGTCACTTCAAACATTTAAAATTGACTCAAGAAAGGAAAAAAGAAAATTACAGGCTGACTCAACCCTAATCTACGTAGTCTTGAGCTGATTCTAATTTCCGTTCGATCTTTGAGTCCTGAAAAGTCAATAGAGAAAAGGCAGTCGTATTGTTTGCTATCATCAAAACCATAATTCATGAAACCAAATCTACAACATCATATTAGTTAATTTGCAAGAAACACTCTGCATCATTGACAATAACTCAACTTCAAGCAAGTATAGAAATTCCTTATATATGGAAGGGGATAATATATGATGAACATAGAAATATGAGTTATTTGGAAGCAATGATAGAAGACTCGAATCACACATAATTTCATTGTTCACATCTAATGCTAAAAGGAAAGATTTAGAATGCAATGGTGGGAAGAACCAACTTACCACCCAATAATAATTAGATGACAAGTAAGTGTACAAGTTCACTTGTGAATGGCGACAATATATTGGCTATGAACCCAGTATCCTCTCTACAACCACTATCAACTAGTTTGTAAATACCTATAATAGTCCACATGAACACTGAAATACATGTGAGAGAATGCAACAATTCATTGATGAATGTGTGTATAAGGAAACTAACAATAAATATAATAGAAGCAAGCATCCAATATCAACATATAATGAACAGTCAACAAAGATGTATTCAATAAGTCCAAAGCAAACACTCCCTTCATATAATCAATATCACTTGATTGCGAGTGAATACACCGTCCTCCCACCAGTAAAGATTTATGCCATAAAATAAGAGTATATGCCTATAGACCATTGTAGAAGACTCGTTGCGCACTCAACATGTAACTTACGGACAAGTAAAAGCTTCCACAAACTACCGTAGAAGACCCTTCAAATATTTCAAAAAAGCTCCCACCTGTATAATATAATATGTATATACATACACAGAAGTGCACATGCCCACATATTGACCCTTATAAATGTAGGAATAAATATCATCGTGGGACCTGATGAGTGGGTTATGGGTATACACACGACATCTAGGATGCTACAAAAGTTTATAAGTTAACCCAAGTTTGAGCCTATTTATTCTATATAGGTAGATATGAGTCCACACAGCTCAAACCATCAAATAAATATACGATAATGGTATCGACCTGTATATTTATTTTATACATTTATATTAGGCATTCATGCAGGATAATGAAGGAAATTCATTAACAAAGGCATAAAGCCTGAAGAAGACCTGGTCCTCTATCCGCAAGTTAATGGAGTCTATAATGCTTGAGCAACGAAAAAAAAGCCCCATAAATACTCCTAAGATGATCATAATGAATGTAAATCTCAACCCGAGGGATTAATTGCAAATATTTTAGTGCCACCCAAATACTCACAAAATTCAAAACTAAAAGTTTGTTAGGGATGTTAAGCCCTTAAGAAGTAGACCGAGGCTAACCAAGAGGGGGGTGAATTAGTATTTTAAAAATTCTTTAAGAAAAACATAATAATCATAAACCAAAATCACCATAGAAATCGAAGTACAGAAAAATAAATAAATTTGGAAGCAGTAGAAAAAGAACATAGAGATTTATAGTGGTTCGGTCAACTCGACCTAAGTCCACTCCCAGGAGGTGCCGTCCAGGTATTTCACTACAAACATGACTCTCCTTTTGCTCCCACAGTAAGGCGGAGAAGCCCTTAGAAACCTCATTTTAGTCAACCCCGGCGAGGCAGAGAAACCAACTCCTTTTATATCCCCCTGAAGCAGATAGAGAACTCAACTCCTTTTGCTTCCTCCATAAGAAGGCAGAGAACCTTGATTGATTGCTGAAGCTCACCTCTCTCAGCCCTTC